>NW_006201261.1:177129-198217 GCF_000334495.1 Tupaia belangeri chinensis
GTCAGACTTGGGTTCATGTATAGGTATATATCAGCTGCGCTTGCTATTGGAAATATTTAGACTAATTAAGTTCACTAGCAAATAAATTAAATGGGGGGGGTGAAGGCATAGAAAGCAACCATGGATACCAGAGACAATGTGGGAGGAGGGTGGGACATGGCACAGGGTGAGGGATAGGGAATCAAGGATGGCAAAAAAAAAAAAAAAACCACAAAGTATACAAGACATAAGCAATGGAAAATTATTTGCTGATAACATGTATATTGATGTGCTTGATTGAGCCAATATACAGTGTATTTTGGATGGAAAATTCATTTGTATGCTGTAATGATGTATAGTGAATTAATGTAAAAAATAAATTTAAAGAAAAAAATTAAATTAAAATTTAAAAAAAGGAAAAGAAAGGATTGTGGTATGACCCATTTTTGTCCTATTCAGACCTTCACTTGATTGGATGTGGACCACCCAAATTAGGAAGGGTGATTTGCATTATTCAGTCTACCAATTTAAATATTAATCTCAGAGCCAGCTCCATTGTGTGCATGTAGAGGGGCACTTCCTCTCTCTCTCTCTCTCTCTCTCTCTCTCTCTTTCTAGAAAACACACACCTCCTGGCAAAAGAGAGTGAGAGAGAGAAAGAAAAACAAAATAAACAATCAGTGTGATGAACCAGATTAATAGACTATGAAGAAAAAACAAATGCTAATCTCAATAGATGCAGTAAAAGCATTTGACAAAATCCAACATCTGTTCATGATAAACAAGCAAACTAGAAATGAAAAGGAACATCTTTAACCTGATGAAGGGCATCTATAAAAACCTTAGCTAACATTATACTTAACAGTGAGAGACTGAAAGCTTTCCCCCAAAGTCAGGAAAAGACAAGGATGTCCACTGGTACTACTTCTATTTGACATTGTTTTAGAGGTTCTAGCTGGTGTAATAAGACAAGAAAAAGAAATCAAAGCATGTGAATTACAAATTAAACAATAAACTTGTTTTCATTCACAAACAACATGATCATCTATGTTGAAAATCCTTAGGAAAAGCTACTGGAACAAATTAATGACTCCAAAAAGATTACAGGATATAAGGTTGTATTAGTTAATGCTCTCCAGAAAAACAAAAGCAATAGGATGCATGTATATAAAGAGATTCATTAAAAGAATTGGCTCAAACAATTATGGAGGCTGACAAGTCCCAAGATCTGCAATTGGCAAACTGAAGACCTAAGAGAGCCTATGTTGTAGCTATTGTCCAAAGGCCAGCACACTTGAGAACAAGAATTAGACATTTTCAGCTCAAGTTCAATGTTTCAGGTGTAGTCTAAAGGCCATCAGACAGGAAGAATTTTTTCTTAGGGAATCATCAGCATTTTTGTCCTATTCAGACCTTCACTTGATTGGATGAAGACCACCCAAATTAAGAAAGGTGACTTGTATTATTCAGTCTACCAATTTAAATATTAATCTCAGAGCCAGCAGGTGGCATGGTGGTTAAGGCATTGGATTCCCATATGGCTGAGCATGGTTTGAGTCCCAGGCCTGGTAGTTTGCTTTCTCTCTTTCTTGCCCTATATTTGCCCTATAGCAAATTTTAAAATAATGATAATAATGATAAATAAAATTCAATAAATAATTCTTTAAAAAATATTAATAGCTTACAAAAACACCTGTATAGACACACCCAAAATCATGTTGGACGAAATATCTGGGTGCCCTGTGGCCTAGTCAAGTTGACACACAGAATTAATAATCAAGGGAGTCAATGTACAAAAATCAACTGTGTTACTATATACTAAAAATAAACATCAGAAATTAATATTGAATAGTATTGACAAAAAACAATACTATTTCCTATAGCATCAAAAATATGAAATACTGGGAACCAGCAGTTAGCATAATGGCTATGTCACTGGATTCCCACGTAGTCGACCGCGGTTCGAGTCCCTGACCCGGTGGCTTAAAACTCATGCTGGGTGCGTATGCGTACGTGCCCAAGATCCCGAGAGAAGAATGGAGGAGAAGGGATTGCAGCATGACCATCCCCCCTGGGGGGTGATTTCTCGCTTTCTGGCTCTATGTCTCTCTCTGTCTGTCTGGCGAGCGCACGTGCCTTATAGTGAAAAACCTCTCAAAAAAATATATATGAAATACTAAGGGTGACTGTGACAAAAATATGCAATACCTTTGCATAAAAAAAAAAATTAAAGCATGCTGAGAAACTGTTAAAGAACTAACAGAATGGAGAGATGGTATTCATCACAACATTCAATGTGTTAAGTGTCATTTCTCTGAAAATTGATCTAATTGATTTGTAGACCCAAGATAACCCCAATTTAAATGTCAGCAAGCATTTTTATAGAAATAAACAAGCTGATTCTAAAATTCAAAAGGAAATAGAAAGGATTAAAATAGCCAGAACAACTTTGAAAAGGATGAAAACTTTGAGTAAAGTTGATGAATTTATCTATCTGACTTATAGTCTTATTTTATAAAGCTACAGTAACCCAATATAGTGTGTATTAGAATCAATATAAACAGATAGGTAAATGGAGTCATTGGAAGAATCCAGAAAGAGACACACATAGATCACCAATTCATTTTTTTTCCTTTTTTTGGAGAGGTTTTTGCTACAGGGTATGTGCGCTCGCTAGAAAGACAGAGAGAGACAAAGAGACAGAAAAAACGAGAAATCACCCCCCAGGGGGGATGACCACGCCACAATCCCTTCTCCTCCATTCTCCTCTCGGGATCTTGGGCATGCATACACACACACCCGGTGTGAGTTTAAGCCGCTGGGTTCGGGACTTGAACCGTGGTCAAATACATGGGAGTACAGTGACATAGCCATTATACTAACTGCTGGTCCCGCCAATTCTTTTTTTAACAAAGGTGCCAGGCAATTCAAGGGAAATGTGGGAAAAGGATAATATTTTCAAGACCTAGTACTAGGAGAAGTGAATATGTAAGCAAACCTCAGACCCTAAACATTACAAAATGTAAATGTAAAACTCCAGACTATAAAACTTCTAGAAGAACATATAAGAGATAATCTTTGTGACCTTGGGTTTGGCAAAGATTTTTTAAACTAGACCCAAAAGGCATGAACTACCAGGAAAAAAAATCAATAAACCAAATTTTATCTAATTAAACGCTTTTGCCTTTCAAAAAACATTATTATAAAATTAGAAAAGCTGAAGACTGGGAGATCATATCTGGAAAACATATACTCTAAAAAAAGACTTGTACCCAGAACTCTTGTAATTCAATAAGAAAATGAGCAACTCAATTTTTCTTTTTTTTTCTTTTCTTTTTTTTTTTAAGAGAGATTTTTTGCTATTAGGGCACATGCACTTGCCAGAGAGACAGAGAGACAAAAAGTGAGAAATCACACCCCACCCCCGGGGGGATGGCCATGCCGCAGTCCCTTCTCCATTCTCCTCTCAGGATTTTGGGCACACATTCACACATGCCCAGCATGAGTTTCAAGCCTCCAGGTCCAGGACTTAAACCACAGTTAGCTTACATGGGAACCAAGCACCTTAACCAACATGCCACCTGCTGGACCCAACAACTCAATTTTTTAAAAAAGATATATAAATATTAGAGCAGATGCTGGCCTCCCAGCCTGGCTCTCCTTGCTCCACTCCGACTCGCTGGGTGGAGAAGCTAGGCCAGACTACCTGGATGCATGCTTCCCAGCTGCCAGTGGCCTACATCTTGGTGCCCAACAGTACCCACCCTGCACCCAGCCATACCATTGAGGTAGTAGCTCCTCCTGGTCCTGTCCCCAGTGGGCAGGCTGCTCTCTGAGAAGCACACCTTCTTAGGCCGAACCATCTCCCTGGGTTCCAGCAGGGTCTTATCCGCCAGCGGGTCCTGCAAGGGGCTCAGGAGTGGGGACAGTTTCCTGTCTGCACCTCGAGGGGTGCGCAGGTCCGGGGGGCTGAGGAAGGTCTTGAAAGGTGCCTGGGCAGAGGTTGCACAGCCTGGGGAGGCATCGTCCTCGCTGGAGAGGGGGGCATGTGAGCACAGTAGGTCCTCCAGGGAGGATGTCTGCAGCTGGGAGGGCATGTCTGGAACACTGGTGAACCTTCCAAAATCTGAAACTGGGGGAGGAAAGGGATGAGAAGTCAGGCTAATACTCCTAAACATCCCTGAGGCATGTGGAGAAGAGTGAAGGAATGTCTGCATGCCTGGTTCTAGACATGGACACACACTGGCTTTCCCCTGGGCTTCAAGCCTTCTTCCTGCCCACCTGTGCAGCCACACACACTGTGGAGTGGCTTTTATGTGCTTTCAGCATGTTACATAAATAGTATCCTATACATTTATCCTGTGAAAAACATTTTTTTAATTTACATTTAATCATTGTGCATCTTTACAGCATACGATATGGTTTTTCTTTTTTAAAACTTTTTTTAAAGAATTATTTTTATTAAATTTTATTTACTTATTTTTATTTGACCAGAAAGGGACAGAGCAAGAAAGAAAGTGAGAAAGCAAGCCGCCAGGTCCAGGACTTGAACCGCTGTCAGCCATGTGGGACTCCAAGCACCCCGCTGTCAGCCATGTGGGACTCCAGCACCCCTGAACACAGGTCACCTGCCAGCCCCTACAATATGGTTTTTCAAAACATGCATGTCATGCATGTCAATCAAATCAAAGACATTACCATATACATTGTTAAACTATATTGGCCTAAGAAGGCCTCCATACTCTTGCTTGAGTTCATCTAATCAAACAACAACCTCACTTGGAAGTCTGATTCCTTAGCAGGTTGCTAAGTTATAGCCAATCACAAAAGCTACACTTCAGTCAATCACAGACAGCACACCTTTTAAACTGTGTTCACGCAGGCAAACATCAAACTGTAACCAATCCAATTACTTCTCTACCTCATTCTCTCACTTCTGTTTTTTGTATGTCACTTTTCCTATCTTGCACATAAATGTTATCCCACCGTGTGGCTATCTGGAGTTCCACTGAAGGCTATCTGGAGTTCCGTGGAAGCCATTCTGGGGGCTGCTTGTTCCAAATTGTTTTTGCTCAATTAAGCTCTGCTAAATTAAATGGTCTGATGTTTTTCTTTTAACAAAATTATTTGCAACAGATAACTTTCTATTATGTCTGTTAAAAGTTTTTATTCTGAGCCTCTTCCTCCGACCTCCCAACTATCCACCCCCTCCTATACAGTCTCAGTACCTACATTTGCCATCCCTGCTATTGTACCTTCCAGTCTTTTCATTTCTACCATCAAGTGCAGACATCCAGTATATATTGAGAAGGGACATATGATATTTGTTTTTCATATGCTGGCTTTCTTCGCTTAGCATTAAGTCTATATTTATCCACTTTGTATCAAACGACAGGTTCTCTCTCTCTCTCTCTCAATTGCTCTCTTTTTTTTTATGGCTGAGTAGTATCCCATAGTGTATATGCACCACATTTTTCAATCCAGTCATCTGCCTTTGGGCATTCAGGTTGGTTCCATATCTTAGTAATTGTGACTCATGTGCAATAAAAAGGGATATGCAAGTGTCTTCCCAACTGAGTGTTTTCCTATCCTTTGGGTAAATATCAAGGAGTGTTATTACTGGGTCATATGGTAGTTCTATCCGTAGGCTTCTGAGGAACGTCCATATTGTTTTCCACAGAGACTATACTAAATTACATTCCCACCAATACTGTAGCATTTTTTTTCTAAATCTATGCACATTGAGTCACCCAGCTTGTTCAGCTGTTTACTGTTTCCTGACATAGGTATGCACTACACACACACACACACACACACACACACACACACACACACCATGATTTCCATCCATGGCCCTGGTGATGAATGTGGAGCTGTTTACACATCTCACTGCACAAGTAATCTATGATCAACCTCCCTAGAGTGAGTCTCCTCATTGGTGCCCATCTGGGCTCAAATGCTTGTGTGTAACTTTGCTCTCCTCCCCTGCCAGCAGCTCCCAATCCCCCGGCCCTCATCAGGACTTGCTGTTCCCAGACCAGGCTGATTATGTCATGTGGCATTTCCCCAATCCGTGATCAGATTTAATCTATTCTTTTATGGATGAGGAAATAATTTTATGTCCTCATGTCATGAGTTTATTCTCCTACCAATAAAGCAAATACGCATTTGAAAAAGTGTTTCTTAAGAGTATATCGAAAAATCACATCTTAAAATGTGTCTATGCAGGAACCAACTAATCTGCTCCAAGAAATGTTTCTCAAGAGGAGGAAAAAAAATGCTCAAAAGAAGGAGTCAGTGCATGTCTTGCTTCGTGTCTGCTCATGTGGGAGGTCTGATCAGCCAAGGGCTCATGGCCTTCCACTCAGATGTTTTGTAATTACAAAAAAAAAATTATATACACACAATATTATATTCATTGAAAAGTTTAATGAAAGAAGGGATATTCTGGGAAATTATATTTAAATGACTCAGTAAGTAGTAGAAAGCTTAAATGAACTCACAAACAAAAAAAATCTAAAAGTTATAAACTAAGTATTTGCCAAAGAGCTGCCAGCTGGGTGGTCTATGGATAAGTTCTTTCAAGTTCCCAAATAATTCATAATTCCCACATCATATAACCGAGTTGGGAGCACTGGAGAAAAAGATGCTAAATTAAGTTAAAATGTTGTAAGAATTCAGAGACCAGCAGATGGCATAGTTATGTCGCTGGACTCCTACATGGCTGACCAGGGTTTGAGCCCCGGACCTGGCAGCTTGAAACTCACATTGGGTACATGTGCATGCATGTCCAAAATCCTGAGAGGAGAATGGAGGAGAAGGAATTGCACCATGGGTGGGAGGTTATTTCTTGCTTTCTGTCTTTCTCTGTCTCTCCAGCAAGCACACACACTCTTTAGCAAAAATCTCTCTAAAAATAATAATAATTCTGTCAGAATTCAAATACCAAATTCTGTAAAGATAACCTTCAGAAAGAAAACCAGAGCCCAGGCTCAGGTGGAAACAGAGTCCATAAGTAATTATACAAAACCCCATTGAAGCAGATATTAGGAACAGGCATGGCAAGAGTTAGAGAGGTACAGGACGTGGCATCTGGGCCTAAGGAGACCCCAGGGATAGACCCTAGGAAGCACCTCCACTGACAGAGAAATTGGGTCTTAAGCTAGGAACAAAATGAGAACTAGAAGGGTTGTTTTCCTACTCTCAGCTGTCTATCTGTCCCCAGACCGGGGCAGATGAGGCATCAGTCACTGCCCACAGCCTGCCAGGGTAGGGTAAGGCTGGGAACCATTTCCCACCTGCATGGAGGAAGTCCCACAGCAAAGATGAGATAGAATTAAGAAGGGTATTCCTATCGATCTCTTTCACAACAACCATTTGTAAAATAAGAAAGATATGTACTGTTAGCCTCCTCTCCAGTGATCACTTGTAAATAACACATTTGTAGACTTAGAAACAAAGAGAATAACTAAAAAAATTAATAGAATAAAAACAGATTAGCGAAGTGGTTGGATATGAGATGGGTATTTACAAATCAACAGCTTTCCTATATATGAACTGAAAATACAGTGGGAAAAGTGTCATCTATAATTGCAACAAATAATACAAAAGGCTCAAGGATGTTATGTTATTAACTTGCTAAATTTACTGTAAATGTGAAAGACATATATGTAAGCAATAGCTGAAGAACCTTAGCTGATGTCAATGTATGAAATTATACTTAGAATATTTAGAAAAATAAATACATAAAACTGTCTTAGGAAAATACACACACACACATACACACACACACACACACTTAGCTCTGCTTTTTGAATCAGTTCTTTTAGAAAAATAATTCCTAAAGAAATAATCCTGGGCCAGCAGGTGGCATGGAGATTAAGACAGTGAGATCCCATATATCCAACTGTGTGGTTTGAGTCCCAGACCCAGTGGCTTGAAAAACATGCCAGGTTTATGTGTATGCATGTGCCCCAAATCCAAGAGAAGAATGCAAGAGAAGGGATTAGGATGTGGTCATTCTCCTGAAGGGTGATTTCTCATTTTCTCTCTCTCTCAAGCGAGAATATGTGCCCTTAGTAAAACTGAAACAAACAAACAAAAAAATGAAGAAAGAAAAGAAAAAAGAAAGACCCCTCGATTAAAAACAAACAAACAAACAAATAAAAACTCAAAAACCTTTTGCAGTATTACCTCAGAACTAAAAAGGATGTCAGTTTCAAACATGACAGTTGGTTTCATTGCAGCTCATCTGATTCTGGAATGTTTCGCAACCATTTTGAAATGTATCTCTAACAGGATAGGAATACCTCATGTCCTGATGATACAGGATGAGTGACCAGGAAAGGTACATGGAAAAGAGTTACCCACAGCAAAGAAATGGTAAAAACAGTCAGATAGGTATGAGCAGCAAGTCCCAAGAGAGCAGTGAGGAGGGCATCTACCTCAACAATCACTGCTTATCAGGAGTTACATCTGGACCCTCATCCCAACACCAGGAAGGGAAACATACCTTACCTTTTATTACCTAAGCTATCGTCAAAAGGCCTAGAAAACATAACAATCTTCCCTCCCGCAGTTACACATATGCACATAGGCATTCACCCAGGTGTTGGCCAGTATCTTACCTCCTACTCAGAACACTAGACTGATATGGGCGAAATTGTCCGTATGTGCTTGCTCATACCTTCAAAGTCCAGAATGGGCATACATATGACTTCTCCCAACCAGGCAATTAAGTTCCCCCCACCTGATGAAAACTACACAGGTGCAACAAAAATCCACAGACACAAACAAAAGAGCCAGCTACGATGACAGACCTCCCTTCCTAAATATTCATGACGAGACCCTACAATAAAAGTAATACCTAACCCCATTTCAAGTGCAGTTGTCACCTGACAACTTGCCCGCCTAAAAGCCTCCTGGGTATACTATTCTATTAAAATCTCTCTCTCTCTCTCTCTCTCTCTTTCTCTCTCTCTTTCTTTTGTTTAAAGAATTATTTATTTCATTTTGTTTATTGGATTGTTTGTTTTAACTGGACCAAATAGAAAGGGAAAGTCAGAAAGCAAGCTACCAGATCTGGGATTCAAACCATGGTTGGCCATGTGGGAGTCCAGCTCCTCAACCACCAAGCCACTTGCTGCCCCTCAAATCTCTTTTTATTAAAACTTCTGTTTTTATACTTTTCTCGTGGTTGTGGCTTTGTTTGCATCTCAGGGAAGGTCTCTGTCCTTAGAGATCTGGACCCAAAGAGCCAATTATTTCTCCACAGTTTTTCCATCCAATAATAGAAAGGTGGTCAGCTCATGGAGCCCAGGACATCTAAGGCCAATATGATGACATACTTCCTCTGATCCTTGCAATAATATGCATCACTCAATAGCAAACCTGGATGAGGGGAACATTTTGTTCCTTGTTTAGGACCCCACTTCTGCATTGGTGGAGATGCTTCCCAGAGTTTGTCCCTGGGAACTCCTTTGGCCCTAAGAAGACTAGGCAGGTGGCCTTGCTTGCCGCTGATGAAGACAGAAGTGGACATTGCTACACTAAGCACAGAGAGAGGGAAGATGTAGACCAGGCACCACCTCCTCCCTGGGGCAGGAGCCCACAGCCTTTTGCAGAGTACATGGCCTATTTCCATGTTTTAAACACACACATCCTTTGACCTGAGGAACACACATTTAGAGGTTTCCTCTGCACAAGGTCACAGAGGTACATATGCTCACACAATGCCATCTGTGGTCACAGAGAACTGAACGGTGCTGCCTGTCTTAAGAGTCTAAGCTACAGAAGCCCAGGGTTAAAGGGCATGAGTAGACGCACCGGAGGATGGAGTGGCTGTGAGTAGATGCTCAGGGGAAAGCCACTGCAGAACAGCATGGCCTGTGTAGGTAAACTGAGAAGATGCACAGGCAATACATGAATATCCATCAGAAGTTCCCAAGAGAAATCCAAGAAGATGCTGCTCATGGCTACTTTTGGGGAGTACAGCCAGGAGGAACAGGCTGAGCTTCAAACACTATGTCCTCCGCAGGATGTACATGTTTACCTGAGCATACATTGTTCAATAAGGAAGACAACAATGTTTTTAAAGCATTCAAGTGGCTTCAAACAGACTCTAAGGGGCTTCTGGCACCAGGTGACCATTGGCATGTAGTTCTTCTGTGTACAGCTTGTTTGTGCAAGAACTTGGTGCAGCAGCCCTGTCCAGGACCCTCCTGTGCATGTCTAGAGCTGAGCTGGCCCCTCCCTGCTGTGCAATGCACCTGGCTCAAAGACCAAGGCCAGTCTGGGCCCACACTGACCTAGGCTTATGCCCTGCCACCGAGGCTTCTCCTGAGACTGGTAGTCGGTAAGATCTGGGCTTGCTGGTGGTGACCCAAAGGCAGAAGGTGTTGGCCACAACTGAGGAGACCAGTCCTGACAAGCCTGATAACCCTTGAGCAAGAGTCTGTGCAGCTGATCTTAAGTCAGTTCTGAACCCTGGGATTCTGGCGCATCTGACATGACCCTGGGGTGAAGGACAATGAAGAAGCACAGTGTACAACGATCCTTGGATGGTGGTTGCTGCTGACCAGACTGAGGACAAGAGCCTTTAGCAGCCAGAACACAATGGCACTGAGAGTGCTCATTAGCCAGCACCAACACTTAGCAGGACATCATAGGTGCCCAACATCAGCAAACAGCCTATAGGGAGCTTGGTGACTGCTGGTCGGCATACAGGCCCTGAGCCTCCTGCTGGCTAGACCCTGAGGATGCTATTTTTTTCAGTCACTTCATTACAGCACTATCTCTTCCCCTCTTGTCCCAGCTCCCTGCAAGGAGTGTCTGTCTATCTGAGCTTCTCTTCAAAGTCTGCCAGGAGACTGAGATGCTGAGATGCCATAAAAGCACTCAAGGTCTGAACAGGGACCCAGTAGGCTCACCAGAGCGCTGGTGGATAGGGGACACCTTTCCTAAGTGCTATGCATGCCCAGTGGGGCACACATTCTGCAGGCAGAGGAGGGCACTCAAAGTGGACTCCAAGAAGTGACCACACCCAATGGATCCCCTTGGGGAACAACCAGTATGACCTCCTAGGCAAGGAACAGGGTGTCCACAGCAGCCAGCTGAGTGACTCAGCAAGGCTGCCCAGTCCCTGACCAAGGACTAGGCAGGCTAGGATGCATTCTCTGTGCCCACCTGGCTGGGCCATATCAGGGGCCACTATGTGCAGTGGGAGGCTGAGCCTGCTGGGACACAGAGGTTTCAGGCAGTGCTGGGCCAGGGGTTCCATCCACTCTCCACCATCCCAACCAAAGACCATGGTCACACCTATCTACCACACACCAATCAGACTTTCTATATATGAAAGGGATTCTTTGACAAAATTCTTTAAAACAGTATCAACCACTTTTTTTTTTTTTTTTTTTTGAGAGAGAGAGATTTTTGCTACAGGGTGAGTGTGCTCACTGGAGACAGACAGACAGAAATCGAGAAATCACCCCCAGAATGGGATGGCCACGACTGCAATCCCTTCTCCTCCCAGGATTTTGGGCAGGCATGCATGCACATGTGTCCAGCATGAGTTTTAAGTTGCCAGGTCCAGGACTTGAACCATAGTCAACTACATGGGAGACCAGCAACATAACCATTATACCATCTGCTGGTCCCAGCACCAACTACTTTTGAGAAAATGACCAAGCCCTATTTTTTCTATAAAAAGTACAGACAGCTGGGGTCAATTTATGTGGCCACCAGACTCTGGCTGATGCTGCTCCAACCACTTACCCTATAAGATGCAGCCTCCTGTTTCAACAACATGGCAGATTCTCCATGACCATTTTTGATTAATACAGACATCAGCCCAAATGGCTCACCTGCCCCATCCACTTTCCAGATGTGGACTTGGAAGGCCCAAAGAGAAGCAGGGCCTCACCTAAACACACACAGCAAAACAGGCTACTAGGTTTTGGTTTACTCAGACCTCAGAGGGCTTCCCGTGACCACCCACCAGGCATTGCTGTCCCATGTTGGCAGCCTCCCCATGACCCATGAGCCTCCATCCTCCAGCCTCACCTCCACCAGCTGGGGAGCAGGCCTCAGGGTAGGCGGGGGCCCTGGGAAAGAACAGGTCCCTGGCCCCACGGCTGCAGCTGTCATGGCAGCTCTCACTGAGCAGCCTCTTCAGCATCTGGTTCTCCTTCAGGAGGCGCACCTGCTTCTTCAGGTCGGCGTTCTCGCTCATGAGCCTGCTCATCAGCTCACTGCCCTCAGCCATGGCACCGTGCTCACGTGTGGGCCCGTGGCCCCATGGAGGTGGACCGAGCCGGCCCCCAGCAGCCACGGCCAAGAGACACACACAGAGCTCCGTGCCACGGCCTTCCGCGGCCTTGTGATGTCGCTGCCCTTAAAGGGGCGCTGCCCTGGCTCACCTCCCCCACCCCTACCCTTCCAGTCTGGCAGTACCTATAAAGACGTGGTGGAGAAGCCAGATACCACAGAGTGCACAGGCAAGTGCCAGGCCACAGAGCCCATGAGATGGGCCCTGAGACATGGATAGGGACAGTCAAGCAGGAGCCAGGGAAGGGCAGGACCCAACACTCAACCAGCACCTCCGGGGTGCAGCTAGACACCTCGCCATGGTGGGGACTCTGTGTTTGCCCAAGTTAACACAGAGTGGGGCAACCCTTCCACAGTGCCACCCACAAGCTGGCAGACCCAGTAGGCTTCAGGACCTGTAGGGCTAACAGAGCAGAGAACAGTCAGTCAGGCCCCAGCTCCTTGGTGGCATCTAGTTATTGGGATTCACCCTTGCAGAAGATAAGGGCAGAGGGGGCATAAGGGGATCCCCTTGATAGCCCCATGGTCCAGAACTCTGGGAGGGCCAGGCAGGGGCTTGAGGTGGGCCACCTACCAACCATACTCCCTCCTAGACAGCAGATTAGTGTCCACACACAGATCACGGCCATTGCCAGCTGGACTGCTTCTGACCAGACCTAACCAAAGACACTGACAACAGCCAAGAACCTCTAGAACACCACACAGACCACCACACTGCTCCCTGGGCCCTGGAGCGTGGTCTCCAACTGCAGTGAATACAACTTCCCTGAAACCTACCCCGACTGCTGCTTTTCTAGCCACTCAGGAAAGTAGGAACTAAACTACATCCTTTATGCACTCTAAAGGTCTTATTTTATTGGCAACAAGAGATAACAGACGGGCTATCTTGGATCCTTATGAGAGGGATGGTTTAGAAAACACAAGGCGGCATGTTTCCATCCTCTCTTGCCCTGATGCCTGCGGCTCCTCCCTCACCGTGCAGACAGTGATCAGGAGGTGATCCAGGTAAGACAGAGTCATGACCAGCCCAGATGGCTGCGCCAGTGTAACGCCACTTCAAGAGCTCAAATCTGGGGTTAGGCTTTGTGGAGAAAGGGAATTTCTAAATGCCATACAATCCTTACACAACTTGAGACCAGCTTAATGGCTGAACCCCCAAGGCTCTCACCTTAGACAAGGGGACTCAGACAAAGCCCTTGAGGACAGGTGTGTGAGGCTCTCAAGACAGGCAGATGAGACAGCAAAGGCAAGTCACAGATGGCCACACACCTGGGCCCTCCAGAAAAGACTGACAGAGGCTTGAACTGCTTTCCCTCCACAAACTCCTGAGCCATATTTAAAATGTCATCCTTTTCCCACCCTAAGAAAAACTTGACATCACAGCGCTTCTGGCTATGGGACTGTCAACATTCTGCCAGTTTTCTGATTATGAAATGCAACCCTTTTAATACCTGCCTGGATTTAATCTTTTGATACTTTACTAAGTATTTTTATGTCCATGAGAGAAATTGATCTGACTCCACTTTTCTAGTAGTGTCTTGTTCTGGGTTGATTAATACTGGCCTTGTAAAATGAGTTGCAAAATATTCCTTGTCACTCTATTTTCTGGATATTTGTGTGAGATTGCTATTTCTTTCTTAAATGCTTGACAGAACTCTCCAGTGAAGCCATCTGAGCCTACATTTCATCTGGGAAAAATGTCTAATTCAGCTACTTAAATAAAAACAAAGATAGTTTCTATTTCTTCTCATTTTTCTAACAATTACTTCTTTCAAGGAATTTGTCCATGTAAGTTGTGGAATATTGGCGTTAAGTAGTCCATGATGTTCCCCAATTGACCCTTCTATGGACAAACAGATCTGCCAAGACAGAAAACCAGAACACGAAGGTGGAAAAGCAGAGTTCGCAAATTCGTTAAGCAAAATATAAGCCAAGAGGCAACTGGGAGCAGGGGGTCCAGAGAAATGGCTGTGAGGAAGCCCGGGTGGCCAGGCCAGTTCAGCAGACCCAGCAAAGCAGGTTAGAAAATAGGTATAACATTGGCAGGATCCACGGTGATGTGCCCTTTTTTATTCCCGTTCGAGGTTGTTTCCTTTTTCACTTGATCAGGTGCCCACTAGGGTCTTTGGCCTGTTTTTGAATCAGGTTATTTGTTTTTGTATTGTTGAGATCCAATAGTTCTATTAGATAATAGTCCTTTATCAAATGTATCTCTTGCAAATATTCTCTCCCTGTCTGTGGCTTGTCTTTTTATACCCTTGACTGTCCTTTGCAATAGAACAGAAATTTTCAACGTTTCTTATTTTTTTTTTTTTTGAGAGGTTTTTGCTATAGGGCATGTGCGTTCTCCAGACAGAGAGACAGAAAGCGAGAAATCACCCCCCGGGGGGATGGTCACGCCGCAATCTCTTCTCCTCCATTCTGCTCTTGGGATCTTGGGCACGCACGCACATGCGCCCGGTGTGAGTTTTAAGCCACCAGGTCCAGGATGCGAACCACGGTTGACTACGTGGGAGTCCAGTGACATAGCCATTACGCTAACTGCTGGTTCCCAGAAATTTTCAATCTTAATGACATCCAACTTGTAGATTTTTTTTTTCATTATTTTGCCTTTGGTGTCATATCTAAGAAGTTATAGCCAAACCTGAGGTCATCTAGATTTTCTAGTATGTTATGTTCTAAAAGTATCACAGTTCTGTTTTCTATTTAGGTCTATGATCCACTTTAATTTTTATGAAGCGTACAGGTCTGCATCTAGATTTGTCTTTTTGTATGTAGATGTCCAGTCTTTCTAGCACCATCTGTTGAAAAGACTACCTATCCTTTCTCCATTGAATACCTTTGCTCCTCCATCAAAGGTCAGTTGACTGTGTTTATACAGGTCTATTTTGGGGATCTTTCTCTTCCATGCCATTGGTCTGTTTGCCCTTTCTCCATTTCTACATGTAGTTCCATAATTTAGTCTTAAGTTCAGGGAGTGATAGTCCTCCACCTTTGACCATCGGTTATTTAGAAATGTCTCATTTAACTTTAAAATATTTGGGGTTTTCCTCAACCCTTTGTCACTGACTTCTCATTTAATTTCATCGTGGCCAGGGACTATACTCTGCATTGTTTAATCCTTTTCAGATTCATGAAACTCATGCTTCAGCATAAGGTTCATTTTAGTGAATGGTCCATGACACTTGCAAAGACTCCATGCTGCACCAGTGTCAGGTGCAATTCTACAGATGCCAATTAGCTCATGTTGGTAGATAATGATGCTCACATCTGTATCCTTATAGATCTATTTTTCAGTTGCCGGGACCAGTGTTGAAATTTCCCACTGTATATTGCAGCATTATTCATGATCGCTAAGACATGGAATCAACCCAAATCTCCATAAACATTTGGGTGAATGGATAGGAAAAGTGTGGCACATATACTCTATTCAGCCATAAAAAAAACTACAAAACCCTGGCATTTGATAGAAAGTGGTCAAAAATAGAGGATCTATTGCTGAGTGAAGCAAGGCAGGATATGAAAGAAAGATATTGTATGTATACACTTAATATATACCGACTATCTGCATTTTATATTAGAGATTAAAATATTGGAGGGTATAAAAGCAGTGAAAATAGTTATGAATGCTGAAAACAGTGTGGGACTGCATGGAAGAAGAGAAGAGTAAAGAGAAGGATAACAAGGGAACAGCGCAGGTGAACAACAGGGAGGCAGAACAGAAGAGAGATTGCCAATTTTCTACTCCTGCACTCCTTTGAATGCTCAGAGATACCTTGAATGATTTAGGAAGGAATGTATAGATCACCAGATGACTAGGAATAACCGCAGAGGCACAAGAAATATGAGCAACCAACAAAATGTCTCTCCTCCAAGGGAAAACATCAATTCTGAATCACCCACAGACAACACAATGGAAATTGTGGACATGTCAGATAAGCAATTAGGAATTTTTGTAGTGACCAAACTAATTGAGATGCAAGAGAAAAGAGACAATGACTTCCAGAAGAAGAAGTCCTTTCATGATTTGAAAGAAATAGATACCTTAAAAAAGAATCAAATGGAATCGTTAGGCGTAAAGAATATGATACAGGAAATTGAAATCTCCCTCGAAAGTATTAAAAGTAGATTAGGTCATGCAGAAAATTGAATCTTGAATGTAGAAGACAAAATCTCTGACCTCAAAAAATGTATCAATGGGACCAGCAGTTAGTATAATGGCTATGTCGCTGGACTCCCACGTAGTCGACCACAGTTCGCGTCCCGGACCCGGTGGCTTAAAACTCACACTGGGCGCGTGTGCGTGCATGCCCAAGATCCCAAGAGGAGAATGGAGGAGAAGGGATTGCGGCGTGACCATCCCCCCGGGGGGTGATTTCTGGCTTTCTGTCTCTATGTCTCTCTCTGTCTGTCTGGCGAGCGCACGCGCCCTATGGCAAAAATCTCTCCAAAAAAAATTAAATAAATAAAAAATAAAAAACTAAAAAACTGAAAAAAAGAAATACACCTTATGGATAAAGATAAACATAGATTTAAAGTGAAGGACTGGAAAAGATATTCCATGCAAATGGAAATTTAAAAAAGGCTGGAGTTGTGATACTGACTTCAGATAAAATAGGCTTCAAGACAAAGGCTATAAGAAGAGACGAAGACAGGTATTATATAATAGTAAATGGGCTAACTCAGCAAGAAGACATCACACACATATACATATCTATGCATCCAACTCAGGAGCACTAAATATGTGAAGGAAAGACTGCTGCCGCCAAAAGGAGAGATAGGGCGCAACACTATAATTGTTGGGGATCTCAACACCCCATTATCTCCTTTAGACAGATCTTCTAGATAAAAAATAGAGAGATATGGGACCTAAATGATACTATAAATCAAATGGGCTTGATAGACATCTATAGAACTTTCCACCCTAAGACCACAAAATATACATTTTTCTCTCCCTGGCACAGAACCTTTTCAAAGATTGAACATGTGATAGGACACAAATCAAGCCTTTACAGATTCAAAGACATAGAAACTATATCCATCATCTTCTCTGACCATGATGGAATTAAACTCAATATTAATTTCAAGAAACACCCTCAAAAATACACAAGCACATGGATACTAAACACCGTATTCCTGAATGACTTAAGAACTGAAGTCATTAAGAACTGAAGAAGTTAAGTCAGAAAAGAAATATTTATGAAAACAAATGACAATAAGTACATAAGTTTCCATGATATATGGGAAATGGCAAAAGCAGTCATAAGAGGGAAATTCATAGCAATTAGTGTGCATACGAAAAAGATGAAAAGGTGGCAAATAGACAACCTAACATCATGCCTCAGGAAATTGAGAAAACAACAACAACAACAACAAAATGACAGGCAAAAATAAATCATAAAGATTTGAGCAGAAATAAATGAAATAGAAAATAAACAAACTATACAGAAGCTAAACTAAAGAAAAAGCTGGTTCTTAAAAATATTAACAAAATTGACACACTATTAGCTAGACTGATAAAGAAGAAAGAAAGAAAGAAAGAAAGAAAGAAAGAAACAAACAAACAAAGAAACTAGATAAATCAAATACATGATGAAACAGGCAGCATTACAACAGACACAATAGAAATACAAAACATCATTAAAGGATACTATGAGCAACAACTATATGCCAACAAATAAGAGAACATGGAGGAGATGAACAAATTCCTGGATGCATATAATCTACCAAGCTTGAATTAGGAGGACATAGAAAACCTGAACAGATCCATAACATGCCAGGAGAGTGAATCAGTAATAAATATCTTCCCAACAAAGAAGAGCCCAGGTCCAGATGGCTTCACTTCTGAATTCTACAAAACTTTTAAGGAAGAGTGAACCCCTATCTTACTCAAATTATTTCTAAAGATCCAAAAGGAAGAAAACCCTCCAAATTCATTTTATAAAGCCTCCATTATCCTCTTTCCCAAGACAGATAAGGACATGACCAAAAAAGAAAACTACAGACCAATATCTCTGATGAATATAGATGCAAAAATTCTCAACAAGATATTCACAAATCATATCCAACAACATAAAACATATAACAAAGATTATTCATCACAAAGCCCCTCTGGGGTAGGCTTTACCCCAGAGAAGCAAGGATGGTTCAACATACACAAGACCATAAATATAATACACCATATTAATAGAAAGAAAGATAAAAACCATATGATCATTTAAATTGAGGCACAGAAAGCATTTTATAAAATACATCCTTTCATGATTAAGACTCTCAGTAAGATTGGTATAGAAGGGTCATTTCTCAACACAATAAAAGCCATCTATGAAAAACCTATAACTAACATTATACTGAATGGGAAAAAGCTAAAAGTTTTTCCACTAAAAACTAGCACTATACAAGGCTGCCCACTTTCTCCACTACTTTTTAATATAGTATTGGAAGTCTTAGCCAATGCAATCAGAAAAGAGAACAATATAAAAGGCATTCAAATAGGCCAAGAAGAGTTGAAAATATCTCTATTTGCAGATGACATGATGGTATACTTAGAAGATCTAAAGGTTTCCATGAAAAAAGTTCTCAAAGTAATAAATGAATATAGTAAAGTGGCAGAATACAAAATCAACATCCAAAAATCTGTAGCATTTCTATACACAAACAAGTTGAACAAAGTAGAGCTGATGAAAGGGACCCCTTTTACCATAGCCACAAAATGTATAAGATATCTAGAGATAGGGACCAGAAGTTAGCATAATGGCTATGTCCCTGAACTCTCATGTAGCCGACTGCGGTTCAAGTCCCAGACCCAGTGGTTTCAACTCACACTGGGTGCGTGTGCATGTGTGCCCAAGATCCCGAGAGGAGAATGGAGGAAAAGAGATTGCAGTGTGGCCATCCCCCCTGGGGGGTGATTTCTCACTTTCTGTCTCTCTGTCTCTCTCTGTCTTTCTGGCAAGTGCATGCACCCTATAGCAAACCCCCTCCCCCCCCCAAAAAAAAGATATCTAGGGATAATCCTAACTAAGGAAGTCAAAGACCTTTACAAAGAAAACTATGAAGATCTTAAAAAAGATTTTGAAAAAGGACATAAAGTAGAAGGACATCCCATGTTCCTGGATTGGAAGAATTAACATAATAAAAATGGCAATTCTACCCAAATTAATCTACATATTTAATGTAATTCCAATCAAAATACCAGAGACATTCTTCACAGATCTAGAAAAGACAATCGTAGCATTTGTCTGGAATCATAAAAGACCTCATATTGCCAAAGCAATCCTGTGCAAGAAGAGTGGAGTGGGTGGCATAACACTCCCTGACCCAAAAATATACTATAAAGCTGTGGTAATCAAAACAGCATGGTACTGGCACAAAAACAGACAGGTGGACCAATGGTATAGAATAGAGACCCAAAAAATAAACCCCAAAGCTTACAGCCAGCTGATTTTTGACAAAGGATACCAGCCAATCCATTGGGAAAAGGAAAACATTTTTAACAAATGGTGCTAGAAAAATGGGTATCCACCTGCAGAAAGATGAAACTGAATCCCCATCTTTCACCATTAACAAAAGTCAACTCAAAATGGATCAAAGATCTGAACCTAAGACCTCAAAGTATAAAACTACGGGTGAAAAATACTGTGGAAACTCTGGGAAACATTAGGGTAGGCAAAGACTTCTTAAATAAGACCCCCAAAGCACAGGCAATAATTCCTAAAATAGACAAGTGAGATTATATCAGATTAATAAATTTCTGGACAGCAAAGGACACAGTAACAAGTATGAATCCACAACTCTCAGAATGGAAGAATATTTTTGTCAAATATGATTCAGACAAAGGACTGATAACCAGAATATACAGGGAACTCAAGTGGCTTACCCAAATTTAAAAAAATGATTAACCCAATTAAAAGATAGGAAAATAGATACATTTCAGGGTAAAAGAGAAATGAAGAGTTCCACTGATAATTCAGCCTCCAGCAAAAAAGCTAGCGTGATGACTAGAAATCACCACAGGACCACAAGAAATATGGGAAAGCAAGAAAATACTTCTCCTCCAAGGGAAAAGAATAGCTCTTCATCCACAAGCAGTTCAATGGAAATCATGGAAATGTCTGATAAAGAATTTAGAACGTTCATAATGGTGAAGCTAACAGAGATGGAAGAGAAGAGAGACAATGAACTGCAGAAGAGAAAAGAGAAAGAAGTTGATGAGTTCCAGGAGGTGAGGAAATTCTTACAAGATCTAAAAGAGAAATTACATACTTTAAAAAAGAATCAAACGGAACTGTTAGAGATGAAGGCTATAATACAGGAAGTCAAAATCTCCCTTGAAAGTATTAAAAGCAGACTAGATCATACAGAAAATAGAATCTCAGATGTAGAAGAGAAAATTGCTGGCCTAGAAAAGCCCACCAAAAAGACTGAGAAAATGACCCAAGAATTTGAGAATAATATACGAGAAGTACTAGATACCATCAAATGTCCAAACATCTGGATAATAGGCATTCCAGAAGGCAAAGAGACTCATAAGGGTATTGATAGTCTATTTGGTGGGCTTTTGACAAAACACAAAATACTAAGATTGGCAAGAGAAAAACATCAAGTTACATACAAAGGATAGATATCCCACCAGGCTAACAAGCAGACCTCTCATCAGAAACAATGCAAGCGAGGAAAAAATGGGAAAATATATTCAAAGTGTTAAGAGAAAAGCAATTTAAGCCAAGAATACTGTACCCGGCAAGACTATCTTTCATATGGGAAGAAAAGACAAGAACATTCT
>NW_006201261.1:198276-203164 GCF_000334495.1 Tupaia belangeri chinensis
GGAGTGCTATATCAGGAAAATTAAATACAAACACACAGAAATAAGAGTTCAAAAACTAAGAAAGTGGCCAACTTAATCATAGGAACAAGTCTGGAGTTGAATATTATGTCCCAGAATTTAATCATGAAAATTGAACCACAACAGAAGATAAAGTACATGAGACTGAATTGGTGAAGTATAATTTTAGAACTTTTGACTAAAACATTGCTGATTTTCTTGTAGACTTTGTTATCTGGTTGTAAGGATTTGTGTCCTGTCTTGAGAGATGGATAGGTTCATGCACCTACCATGTGAACAGAATCCTAACCTGTTTACTGGCTTTAAGCAAGGTTCCTTACATTTCTTTGATTTAAGTTAAAACATTTTCTTAATAGTACCAAGTGAACTTGCTATTGAAAGTAGTTAGATTATTTAAGAAATTGTGTGAATAATACAATGTGAGGGGGGAAGGAATGGAAGACAACCGTAGACACCAGAGATAGTGTGAGAAGAGGGTGGGAAAAGACAGAGGATCAGAAATAGGCAGTACAAAAAAATTCTAGGGACTAGAAATGGAAAATTTTTTATAATATGCACGATTAAGCCACTATGCAGTATATTCTGGATGGGAAATCACATTTTGTATGCTGTGACGATGCTTAGGGAATGAATGTAAAATAAGTTAAAAAAAGTTTTAGGAAAAAAAACCTAAAACTGTTTTTCTTGAAATAAAAAAAAAATGCATTAAAAATACCTATTCGGTAAGATACATAGCCCCAGCTAGGTGCTACTTTATAGGATGTTCATTCTACTCACTGAGGCTTATGCCTAAAGTTGGACTTGTGTTCATGGGAATGTATATATCAGCTGTGCTTGCTATGAAAATATTTAATTAAGATCTTTAGTGATTCAGGGAACCAGAAGTTAGTGTAATGGCTATGTTGCTGGACTCCCATGTAGTCGACCGCGGTTCGCATCCCGGACCTGGTGGCTTAAAACTCACGCAAGGTGCGTGTGCGTGCGGGCCCAAGATCCCGAGAGGAGAATGGAGAAGGGATTGCGGCGTGGCCATCCCCTCTGGCGGGTGATTTCTCGCTTTCTGTCTCTATGTCTTTCTGTCTGCCTGGCGAGCGCACGTGCCCTATAGCGAAAACCTCTCAAAAAATAAAAATAAAAATAAAAAAGATCTTTAGTGATTCAGTAAAATGTGGGTGAGGAAAAAGTATAGAAAGCAAACATAGATACCAGAGACAGTGTGGGAGGAGAGTGGAAGACGGCAGAGGGTAAGAGATAGGGAATCAAGGATGGGAAAAAAAAAAAAAGGCGAAACATACAGGAAACAAGAAACGGAAAATTATTTGTTGACGATAACATGTACATTGATGTGCTTGACTGAGCAGTGTACTCTGGATGGAAAATCTCACTTTGTATGCTGTAATGATGTACAGTGAATAAATGTAAATAAAGAAATTTAATTTAAAAAAGATGGGAAAATGAGCTGAACAAAAATCTCTCTAAGGAAGACATACAAACAGCCAAAAAGCATATGAAGAAGTGCTCAACATCCCTCATCATAAGGGAGATGCAGATTAGAACCACAATGAGATAGCACCTAACCCATGTCAGAATGGCGAAGATTAAAAATACAAAAAAGTGGTAAATGTTGGCGGAGGTGTGGTGAAAGGGGAACTCTCCTACATTGTTGGTGAGAATGTAAACTGGTTCAGCCACTGCAGAAAATTATATGAAGGTTCCTCAAAGATCTACAAATAGAACTATCATTTGATCCAGCAATCCCACTTCTGGTTATCTACCCAAAGGACAGGAGAATGCTGCCAGAAAAGCACTTGCTATCAATGTTTATTGCAGCATTATTCAGGATCATTAAGACATGAAACCGACATAAATGTCCACAAACAGATGAATAGATGGAATAAGTGTGGCACATATACTCTATGGAATACTACTCAGCCATAAAAAACAAGACCCTGGCATTCAATAGACAGTGGTGAAATATGGAGGATCTATTGCTGAATGAAGCAAGCCAGGATATGAAAGATATTGTATGTATATATTTAATATATACCAACTATCTGCACTTTATGGTAGAGATCGAAATATTGGAGGGCATAGAAGCAGTGAAAATAGTTATGGATGCAGAAGACAGGATGGAACAGGGCAAGGGGAGAAAAGAAGAGTATAGAGAAGGATAGCAAGAGAACAAATAGAGAGGCATGACATTAGTGGGACACAGAAACGATTTATTACCTATTGATGATAACATGGGTATTCTCAACTGGACTGATCTGAGAAATATAAAAGAAGAAACTAACAAGAACTTTCAAAGGGAGCTTGCCTTTGCACGTGGCCCCAGTTGTGGGGAAAACCTCATTGGGACATAGAGGAAGTTAAAAATCCATGCAATTCTGGGCTGGCAGGTGGCATAGTGGATAAAGGTGCTAGATTCCCACATGGCTGATGGCAGTTTGAGTCCCAGACCTGGCTGCTTGCTTTCTCACTTTCCCTTTCTCTCTCTGGTCAAATTAAGAAATAATAATAAATGAATTAAATAAATGTGTTTTTTTGGAGAGGTTTTTGCTATAGGGTACATGCTCTCGCCAGACAGAGACAGAGTCAGAAAGCGAGAAGTCACCCCTGGGGGGGATGACCACCCTGCAATCCCTTCTCCTCCATTCTCCTCTTGGGATCTTTGGCACGCATGCACATGTGCCCAGCTTGAGTTTAAGACACCAGGTCCAGGACTTGAACCATGGTCGACTACATGGGAGTCCAGTGACGTAGCCATTACACTATCTGCTAGTCCCAATACATTTTTTTAAAAACAATTTTTTTAACTTTTTTCACTTTTAATGTGTAGTTGTCTAATTTTCTCTTCAATTCTGGTCTGTACATATACATTTAGAATTGTTATGTCTTGATAAGTTGACCCTTATCATTATTGTCTCTTTATTTCTGGTCCTATTTCTTGTCCTGAAGTCTATTTTGATATTAATATAGCACTTTTGCTTTCTTATGATTACTATTTTTATAGTACATAGTTCTCTAAATATACTGTTAACCTATATCTTTACACTTAAAATTTCTTATGGACAAACATCTTAGATGGGTCGAGCTTTTTCATCCAATGTGACAATCTCTGCATTTTAGCTGAAGTGCTTTCATCTTTACATTTAATAAAAATTATTTAAATGGTTAGATTTAAGTCTATTATCTTGTTATTTGTTTTCTAATTGTCTTATTTTTCCTGACTTCATGGTTTACTGATGACAGCCTACCTTTAAATAATATACTACTTCATAGTGTAATGCTTCACATACAAGAATCTTATACTTCCATCCTCTCTCGACATTGTTCTTATTGTCACTATCTTTCAAAAAAATTTTGGAGGTTTTTGCCATAACTGCATGCACTTGCCAAAGAGAGACAGAGAGAGAAAAAGTAAGAAACCAGCCCCCAGCGGGGATGACCATGCCTCAATCCCTTCTCCTCTATTCTCCTCTTGGGATTTTGGGTACACACACATGTACGAATCCCTGGTGTGATTTTTACACAGTGGGTCCAGGATTCAAACCACAGTCTGCCATGTGAGAGTCTAGCACCTTAACCACCACATCACCTGCTGGCCCATTGTCACTATCTTTTACTTCTCCATGTTAAAATACACTTGGCCAGTCCTTTGGCCTAACGGTTAAAGGAACTGGATATCACATAGCCAAACCATGATTTGAATCCTGGTCCAGTGGCTTGAGAAAACACACCAGGTGCATGTACGTCCATGTCCCCAAATCCCAATGAAATGGAGAAATAGACAAAGAATTTCAGCATGACCACAGCCCATTGGTAGGTGCTTTCTCCCTCTCCGTCTCTGGCAAGCATATGTACCCTTTGGCAATTAAAAATATTATTTTTGCTTTTAAGAGTCAGTTACATTTTTTTGGGGGGGGGTGGTGGTTTTCTTTTTTTGCTGTAAGGTGCGTGCACTCGCCAGAAAGACAGAGAGAGACAGAGAGACAGAAAGTGAGAAATCACCCCCTGGGGGGATGGCCACGCCGCAATCCCTTCTCCTCCATTCTCCTCTTGGGATCTTGGGCACGCACGCACACACACCCAGCGTGAGTTTAAGCCACCAGGTCTGGGACTCGAACCACGGTCGACTACGTGGGAGTTCAGCAACATAGCCATTACACTAACTGCTGGTCCCCATACATTTTTTTAAGTTACCTATTTCTTCAGAGACAGAATGGGAGGGCAGCCTCAACCAGGTCTTCATACTATAATCTACCCCCAGTCGACAATCCACCCCCAATTTCAGCCAGCCCAGATCATACATAGGCACAAGCATGTATGCTCTGCATGTTTGGGAAGGTCCCAGGACACAAACCCAGGACCTTTTTAATGTAGGTCCAGGTGTACTTCTAACATGCCACCACCTGGTCTCTCAATTATCTCTTAAAGGGCTTCTTTAAATGAAGGTAATAATTCTTTCTATATTTGCAACATACTTACCACTTCTGGTGTTCAATTTTTTAGCAGTTTTTGCCATAGGGTGTGTGCACTCACGAGAAAGACAGACAGTGAGAGGGAAAATGAGAAATCACCCCTGCAGGGGTTGAAGGTTGGGCAAAGAAAGGCCACCCCAAAATCCCTTCTCTTCCATTCTCTTCCTGGGATCTTGGCCACACACGCACAAGTGTGGCGTAAGCTTGAAGCCACCAGGTCTGGGACTCAAACCATAGTCAATCATGTAGGAGTTCAGCAACATAAATGCTCTGGCATCTACTGGCCCCAATGTCCTTCATTCTTTAATGAAGACCTGTGTTTCCACCTGGTATCATTTTCCTTTGGCCTACCAACTTAGTATTTCTTGTAGGAAAATCTGCTTGCGACC
>NW_006201261.1:203178-206466 GCF_000334495.1 Tupaia belangeri chinensis
ACTCTTCCAGCTTTAGCTTGTTTCCTCAGAATATGAAACTTTAGCTAGTCAATTTTTTTCTCTCAATACTTTTTTTAAAAAAGAATTAATTTATTTAATTTTATTCATTCATTCATTCATTTGTTTAAATTTGACCAGAGAGGGACAGAGCGGGAGGGAAAGTGAGAAAGCGAAGCTGCCAGGTCTGGGACTCAAATTGCGGTTGGCCATGTGGGAGTCCAGCATCCTTAACCACCACACCACCTGCCAGCCTCATTTAATACTTTTTAAAGATGTCATTCCACTGTCTTCTGGCTTCCACTGTTCCTGATGAGACTGTCAACTTACCTTTGTTTGCTTGTATATAATGTACATTTCTTTTGTTTAAAACTTTTATTCATTACAGTTGTCATCAATTTGATTATGATGGGTCTCAGACCTTTTCACTTGTGTTCATTCTGTTATGTCTAAGCTTCAGGAATCTGTAGGCCTATGCATTTCATCAAATTTGGGAAATGTTTAAACTCGATTACCACAAATGTTCTTCTGTCTCCCTGCTCTTCTTCTGGGGTCCAGTTACATGTCTGTCAGACTACCATGCAACATCATCCATCACTGAAGCTCTATTCTTTTTTTTTTTCCTTTCCTACTTTTCTGGCCATCTGCAGCCATTTCAGCAACCACATTTTCTTGGGTGGCCCAAGAGCAGGTCCTGTTCCTCCATCTTTCTGAGAACCAGAGGGGCAACAGGGAGCCTAGGACCACAGGTCTGCTGTGTCTCGCACCCTTACAAGGTATGGCTGTGGATGGATGTCTGGGTTGTTGTTTTCCACCTATATGTGGCAGAGAGCTTAGATGTCCCCTGGGAGCATCAGTGTCCCCTGAGGAAGCCTGGAAATGATGTTACCAATAATAATCATTATACAGAAACCAATGGATGAATTAGTTTCAACAAATAACTCTGAAACTATCCACATTACCCCAGCCTCCTGAGAAAAAGGACCAAAGGACCAGCACCAACAATTCCAAGTGAAAACTCTAGGTCTAAAGGTCACATATCACAAAGAGTAGCAAGATCAAGAACTGCTGCCCCAGCAGTGCTAGATTTGCCCAGCTCTACAGTGCCACATCCTTGGCCTCGTCTTACTGGCCACCTTTGAGAACTACTTTTGTGAAATTCTGCTTTTACCAAGATGCCCTTATGGAGAGATGCTGTGAGGAACAACCCAGGGAAACGAAAACAGTTGTCCCCAGGCCCTCCCCCTTTTCCTGAGACAAAATACCTCCCTTCACCCAGTGATAAATATTTTTTGAAGCTTCATTTTAAAAAAAAATTATTTATTTATTTTTAGTTTTTTCTATAGGGTGTGTGTACTCACGGGGGCAGGAGCTGAGAAATTGCCCTCCAGGGGGATAGACAGACCACAATCCCTTCTCCACCATTCTCCTCTGGGGATGTTGGGCACATACACATACACACACTCAGATAGCCCCAGAGCTACAGAGGTTTTCATGATACACATTCCAAATCAGGTTTCTTCAGCTCCTAGAAAGAGAAGCATCACATCTGCAGCTCACTAATAACAAAGCAATCAGACCTCCTGGCACGTACCTCACATGCTAACCTCCCGCCCAATCCCACCTGACTTTTCTGCCTTTATTTCCTTTTGTCTCAATTTTCTAACCTTAATTCTTTTGCGAAACAAATTGAATTATACATAATCCATATTATTTATGACAGGTATTTATTCAATATAAATGAAGAGAAAGATAGGGACCAGCAGTTAGCGTAATGGCTATGTTGCTGGACTCCCACATAGTCGACTGCGGTTCGCGTCCCGGACCCGGTGGCTTAAAACTCATGCCGGGCACATGTGCGTGCGTGCCCAAGATCCCCAGAGGAGAATGGAGGAAAAGGGATTGTGGCATGACCATCTCCTGGGGGGTGATTTCTTGCTTTCTGTCTCTCTATCTGTCTGGCGAGCACACGTGCCCTATAGCAAAAACCTCTCCAAAAAAAGGGAGAAAGATAAAGATAAATCAACTGACCACATTGTATTTGCTGAGAAATTAAAGGTTAAGGAAACAACAGTATACAATATCAATTTGGAAAAAAGTTGTCTAAATAAAACTTAAATCTGTGTAGTAATAACAGTTATGCTTTGTTAAGGAAAAAGTGTTTTATTGTTGTTTTAAAGAGGTGGTTTTTTTTTTTTTTTTGCTATAGGGCACATGTGCTTGTCAGAGAGACAGAAAATGAGAAATCATCCCTCAGCAGGGATGATCACACAGCAATCTCTTCTCCATTCGCCTCTTGGGATTTTAGGTGCATACACATGCACCCAATATGAGTTTTAAGCTGCCCAACCATGTCAACTACGTGGGAGTCCAGCAACATAACTATTACTGCATCTGCTGGTCCCAGAAAAAGTGTTTTCTTAGAGATAAGTTTCAACTAAAACTAAGTGTTTGTACTTTGAGACTACCTCAAAGGAAAGGGTCTGAAGTTTCCATCATGGTAAACAAAGAAATCTAATTAGAGCTCTGGAGAAAACCTGCACCATGTCCCTGACAACCAAAAGAGGATAACTCAAGAATATTTGATGACTTGCTTGGGATACAAAGCTGATTTTCGACAATATTGAAGCAAATATTTCCCCTTGAATATTTGGAGATGCTTTCCTCAAGTGGCTACTCTTGTTCCCTGAAACTGAGGCCAGTGTCCAGATGATCCCACATTATAGATGAGGAGTGACAGTCTCAGAAAACCCCAGATCTGGGCCCAGCAGTTGGCGTAATGGCTATGTCGCTGGACTTCCACATAGTCGACCATGGTTTGAGTCCTGGACCCGGTGGCTTAAACTCATGCCGGGCATGTGTGCGTGCCCAAGATCCCAAGAGGAGAAGGGATTGTGGTGTGGCCACCCCCCCGGTGGGTGATTTCTCGCTTTCTGTCTCTCTGTCTCTCTCTGTCTGGTGAGTGCACACGCCCTATAGCAAAAACCTCTCCAAATAAAAAAAAAACAAGACACAAACGTGACATGCTTCTGCCTAAGGTAATAAAATGTCTATTTATTAAGGTAGCTGGTCACATAAGTGATTTTAATAACATTTTCATTATAAAGCTGGATTTACATTTCTTTTCTGGAAAACATATTTTATACAGTGATCTGGTCATGGCTGGGAGTTCCAAGGACAGCAGGCACTCTAGGGGCACACTACTCAGAAAATGTCCTTCTGTTAGGGGAGAACCCATGAATCAAGGAAGAAGTGCAGGTACAAACCTATGGATTTCAGTAGACCCTGCTG
>NW_006201261.1:206477-218174 GCF_000334495.1 Tupaia belangeri chinensis
TCAGTAGACCCTGCTGACCTCCTGGATATGCATACCCAGCCTGACTAGGCCCTGCAGGCAGGAGACAGGTGAGAGAAAGTGGAGGAACTATGGCTCTAGCCAAGCTATAGCCCCAAGATAGGGGTCCCAGAGGAAGTCAGTGATAGCGACCAGGTCACAAGAGCTGAGCAGGAGGAAGCCAAGTGGTAAAAGGCCCCATGAGCGCACTGACCTTACAATGAAGGTTTTGGGCAGCAGACCAACCCAACCGCATTCACTCTTGAGTTTCCATGTGTGTTTCTACCTTAACGAAGTGATGATAAGTTCTGGTGGTGGGGATGCTGTGCCCCACAGCTGACTCTGCCCTGAGTTCATGATACGGGGCAGAGTGGGAAGCCTCACTCAGCTCTCCCCACAACACTTGCCATCACATCCTTTAGCCCAACAGACAGAAGATGCAGGAGCAGCCAGCCAGAATGCACTCTGCCTAGATCTCTCAAGACAACACCAGGCAGGATGAGGTGTGGCCACACTCTTCTGGGACACTGCTGCTGGACAATACTCCCCAGCTTCACTCCCTTGGGTAGGATGTGTTCTAGGCCAGGCATGCTCTATGCCTGCTCATGGTCTGTCTCACTTTTTTCCTTACCAACAAGATGTTCTCAGAACTAAATCTACTCTGGAAATCAAGCATCTAAAACGATCAGCTCTACCCAATCCCTACAGAAGTGAAGAATGAGGGGGATAGAGCCCAAGACAGTGTCAAGGGGCATCCCACCACCTAGCCAAGATATCTGACCTCACCCAGAACTTGCAAGATGCCACTGCTCGGCAGCCCCACCAAACACCTGTTCCCACCACTGTCCACCTGCCAGCCTGGCAAGGGCTGTCCCCGTCAGGCGCAGCCAGCAAGGGCTCTCTCAGGGTACAAGCGAGAAAAGCGACCAAGGGCCCAGATGGGGAAGATGTTCCTGTAGTTCGTGTAGCTGATGGCACAGGACTTGTTGAAGACCCCGGAGATATTATCCTGAAAGAACAGAGAAATAACCCAGTTCCACCAGGTGTCTGAACGGTGAGCCTGGCTGTCAGGTTTGCCAGCTCATGAGTCACCTGAGAAAGCTAATAAAGCAAGAGTACAGGGAGCCCCAGGCAGATAGTCCTTCCACCTGTGCCAGCCATGGACTACCAGCCCAGCTCCTCACCTGCAGCAGACTCCACCTGCATCTCTAGCCCCTCTCGACTCCTTACTAGCAACAGACCCCTCTTGGGCCCTCAAACACATCAGCTTCCACCACTCCATATTCATTTGAAGGGAGGGAGGTAGTGTCCCTTTGCTCCTGTGCCCCCACCCCCTTGGGATTGGCAAAGGCTCCTCCTATACATCCAGCTTGGGTAGGGCCATGTGCATTGTGTAAGCCCAGGGTTTGCACTGGAGGGGTTTTCCTGGTTCTAAGAGAAGAACACTTTTGTGAGCCAGAGCTTCACTTGCTGACCCCAGGATCCACCAGGATTTCAGGGCCTGCCCTACTGCTGCTTCTTGCTGTAAGCCTGTGTATCTCAAACCCCTAAAAGCACCTCAAGGGACTTCAGGGCAGGATGGGGAAATGAAGACACTTATGCCAACTTCAAGTCACCACTGAGCCTATGCTCCTCATCCCCCAGAAGCTTACCTGGGGCCAGTCGCCATTGGGGAGCTGTTTCTCAAGTAGATACCTGATTCCTTTCTCCTGGGCTGCTATGTCAGGATGTCTGGGGGAAGAAAAGACAGTTTAGAACACACTGGTGTACACGATGCATAAACATTCATTCTTACCCTCCTGCAGCCTAGCACGGGGATGAAAACCTGGGGCACTGCAGTGATAATGGAAGACCCTACAGGCTCCTGCTAGGAATAGTCGGCACATAAAGGCCAAGTGGCACAACACGTTTCTTCCAGACCTGCCCAATGGCCTAAGCACAAGGTGCTAACCTCTTTTTCCCTAGAAGAGGAGGCCAAGCCTCACACCCAATGTTGCTGGTAGCCAGGGGTCTCTGGAGGCCACAGGAGCCCCAAGGGCTAATGCCTACTGGCTGGTAATCATGAGATTCCAGAAGGACTAAAGGCTCAGCAGGGCCCAGAGGATCGTTGACTATCCCAGACTCTGTGGCTATTGCTCACACCACCATGGCCCGGTTGTGAGGATTCCCCAGATGGCTGCAATTTGATAGTGCAGCATAACGTGGGGCGCAATATGTATGTCTATGTGTACATATGTATGCACCCATGTGTGCATATATCTGCTTGTACACACATCGTGTATGCATATACCTGTGTGTGTACATGTGCCTATGAGTATGCCTATGTGTGCTATCTGTCTACACATGCATCCATCTGTGTGCATGATCCTGTATGTGCATACAACTGTGTGTGCATGTACCTACATATGCATATGGCTCAGCACCTATGCTCTGATTCCTGAGGCAGCCGTCACTGCTACATGCCAGAAGCTCCTCCCCATCATGGCCTGCATCTCTCTTCCCCTGGGTCACTGCTTTCCTGGTTCCACCAATGCAGTGCCAGCCCCAGTGTGCCTACAAAGCAAGTCTCTCTGCAAGGCCACAGATAGGCCACCATACCCAGGAACCTGTCATGTGACTCCTGTAGGTCAATGTCCCCAGAGTGGTAGCTAAACAGGGGCCCCAATAACCCCAGGCCTCACCCTGGCCCATCCTGGCCCACCCTGGCCCTTACCACCTGCTCCCAAATGAGTGTCCCTCCTCAACCCATCTCAAGGCTCAGGTAAGTCCTGTCAGCCTACCTGACAGCCATCAGTCCCATCAGGGCCCAGCAAGTGTTATGGACCTGAGACTGGGCACTCTGCACATAACGCCGCTGTTCACAGGACTCAAAGTCCTCCCCCCAGCCTCCATCTGCCATCTGCCGGGACAGCAAGAAGTCACAGGCCTGAGAGACCTCTGCACAGGCAGTCCTACAGATAGAAAAGATGTCATCATGCCAGAAAAGGCCCTGAGCCTCTGGATTCCTACACTAGCAGGCCACAGGGATGGGTACTGGGGAGGAGCCTAGACATGGTCATCCGTCCCTCAAATGAGGGACATAGGCTATGACATAAACACTTGAACTCAGTTTCTGAAGTTGCAAAATGGAGACAGGTAAGTTTGGCCCAGAGTCATTGGGAAGATTAAGTGAAATGCTTGTAGCTAATTTCCTGCCATGACAGACCAAAAGTCAACAGTATCTGGGTGGCACTTGGAGACAGGCCTGGGATGTCTGTATTGTGCCTAGTGGAGCAGAGCACACCTACCCCAAACAACTTAGAGCTGGGCAAGGTGGTAGGGAAGACCTGGCATTGGCCTCCTTCCCTCTTTTGACCTGGCCCAGCAAAGGTCTTGGACTTGACCACTCCTATTAAAGGTAAGGGGCCAGGCCTTTGCAGGAAGGGGCCAGGGCCAAATGCCTAGACTTAGGGGGCTCTGGAGTCATGAGGCAATGCCTCAGCCAAGGCCCTTAAGCAAGAAATACTCTTATTTCACTGGGACTCATATATCTTCTGAAAAACTGATCTTTCCTCAGAGGTTAAAAATATCTAAAACACCTTGGACTTAACCACTCCTATTCAAGGTAAGGGGCCAGGCCTTTGCAGGAAGGTGGCCAGGGCCAAATGCCTAGACTCAGGGGGCTCTGGAGTCATGAGGCAATGCCTCAGCCAAGGCCCTTAAGCAAGAAATACTCTTATTTCACTGGGACTCATATATCTTCTGAAAAACTGATCTTTCCTCAGAGGTTAAAAATATCTAAAACACTCCCAAAATCAAACATCAAAGGAAAAAGCACCCATAGTGGTCATGCTGCAAGCCCCTCTGCAGTGGGTCAGGCAGCTGCACTTACCCATTCCAGTAACTCTGGCCCATGCAGGCAAACGCTTCCAAGCCAAACCAGGTGCCATAGGTGAAGCAAACCCCCCAGGAGCTGCAGAGGAGACAGAGACAGCCTCAGCCCTTGACCTACATTCTCAGTTTTTGTCAGTGTGTGAACATCAGGGCTCCGTGGGCTGCTAGAACATCCTCCAGCAGAAGGGGTTCCCAAACTGTGACTGTTTCCAAGAAACACATTCACAAATCCTTCAGCAAGCCAAGCAATAGGTCTCTTTAGCTCCATCTATTACACACTTAAGGACAGATTCAAATAGCCAGGAGGAGAAAAGGGAAGGGTCTTATCAGGCCATAGCAACTCCAATACACTCATCCCAGCTGCATTTAGCAATGCACTGAAGGACAACTGCCAAGACATAAGCCAGGTTCTCAAAAATGAACAAGGTCTACGGGAAATTGGCGGGTTGGTAGCTGACATCCAGAGACTTTTGGTGTGGCACACATACAACCAAACATTTTATGAACACAGTGTGCAGGGGTAGAAATCCACATCCCATAAATCTACACCCATGGGCAGTGTTCACTCACCCTTCCCAGGAGCCATCGGGCCTCTGCTTCTGCCGGCAGAACTCCAGGCCCTTCTCAAGGGTGTCCCTGGAACACAGAGGTCAGTTCATTTAACATTCCAGTAAAACAGCAATTTACCTGCCTCAATCCTACCTGCTCCATGATTTTAAAAGAATAAGCATAGTCTCTATTAGAAAATATGTGAAAGGGCCAGCTCTGTGGCCTAGTGGTTAAGGGAGCCAATTCCCACGTGACTAACCATGGATCAACTCCTGGCCCCAGTGGCTTGTTGTGCATGTGTTTGTGTATGTGTTCTTAATCTGACATGATGGAGAAATGAAGAAGAAACTGCAATGTAACCACGCCTCAGTGGGGAAGGTAGTGCTTTGTCCCTTTCTCCTTGTTTCTCTGGCAAACATACATGCACTTTGGCAATGAAAAAAATAAGAGAAAATAAGCAGTCCAAAGAGAAGACACAAGGGTCTAAAAAAAGAAGCAACTACAGGACATAGGAGGAGGAAAGCAAACCAGCAGAGCTCAAGAAACAAATGTGAGGGACCAGCAGTTGGCGTAATGGCTATGTCGCTGGACTTCCATGTAGTCAACCATGGTTCGAGTCCCGGACCCGGTGGCTTAAACTCACACCAGGCGCATGTGCGTGTGTGCCCAAGATCCCAAGAGGAGAATGGAGGAAAAGGCACTGTGGTGTGGCCATCCCCCTGGGGGTGATTTCTCGCTTTCTGTTTCTCTGTCTCTCTCTGTCTTTCTGACGAGCGCACGTGTTCTATAGCAAAAAAAAAACAAAAAACAAAAAACAAACAAAAAAAAGCTTTCCAAAAAAATAAGAAAAGAAACAAATGTGAGAGGAAAATAAAATCTTAGGGATGATGCTCATATTAGCAGAAGCAACAAACAGGATTATTATCACTAAAAACAACAGTGACACAAATTTGAATAAGTCATATAAAATGATCAAAATTTTTAAAATAGACAAAAGAGGATAGATTTAGAAAACAAAGGAAATCCATCTTAAATTAAACTGGTATTTCAAAGAACAACCAGTTCTCTGAAAAGGCATAAGCGTGAGCTTCTCAAGTGGCCTAGGACCCCTATACCTTCTGGTATCCAGACCTGGGTTATCCCATGGGGCCTGTAGCTGTTTCTAACCAGCAGATCACAGGAAAGTTGGTGCGACATCACTTCTGTGACTGTTACATGGGACGGTAACATCCTCTTGCCTGTTAATGTCCTCCCTTGCTGCTTTCAGGAAGCCCCATAGAGAGACTCACATAAAAAGAAACATGTGGTAGCTTCCAGTAGCAGACCCTACACCAGCCAGAGCTCAGACAGAACCCTTCCTTAGCCTGTCCTCAGATGGGATCCTAGTCCTGGCTGCTACTATGACCAAAGCCTGTGAGCCCCTAAAGCAGAGGACCCTGCCTCAATTATTCAACAACAAGTAATTGATACAAAGAATGAAGATGCGGATGAGTATCAGCGACAAGAAGTGAAAAATCTATAGACATAGAAGAAAATTAAGAGAAAATAAGAATGTTTTCATATTAGAAAACTTAGACAAAATGCACGATTACTAGGAAAATTGACTTAACAAAACTGCCTCAAGAAATAGCCTAAATAGTCTAAAACTACTGAAAATACAAGTTAAAAATGTAAACTTTTCCCAGAAAGAAAAATCTAGGCCCAAGTCTTATAAGTAAATTCCACTAAATTACCAATAATGTCCATTCAATGAAAGCTTGACATTGGAGGCGCAGAGATGAGTCTGGAGAACACCAGGTTAAGTGAAATAAGTCAGGCACAAAAAAAGAGAAGTCAGGGACCAGCAGTTAGCGTAATGGCTACATCGCTGGACTCCCACACAGTCAACCGTGGTTCGCGTCCCAGACCCGGTGGTTTAAAACTCACGCCAGGGGGAACCAGCAGTTAGCGTAATGGCTATGTCGCTGGACTCCCACGTAGTCGACCGCGGTTCGCGTCCCGGACCCGGTGGCTTAAAACTCAGGCCGGGCGCATGTGCGTGCGTGTCCAAGATCCCGAGAGGAGAATGGAGGAGAAGGGATTGCGGTGTGACCATCCCCCCTGGGGGGGTGATTTCTCGCTTTCTGTCTCTATGTCTCTCTCTATCTGGCAAGCGCACGTGCCCTACAGTGAAAATCTCTCCAAAAAAAAAAATTCACGCCAGGCACATGTGCGTGCGTGCCCAAGATCCCGAGAGGAGAATGGAGGAGAAGGAATTGCAGTGTGGCCATCCCCCCTGGGGGGTGATTTCTCATTTTCCGTCTCTCTCTCTCTGTCTGTCTGGAGAGCGCACGCACCCTATAGCAAAAACCTCTCCAAAAAAAAAGAGAGAGGTCACTGGTTTTCACTCATATATGGAAATTAAAAATGTGTCCTCAAGGAAGGAAAGGAAAGAATACAATAGTTTTTACCAGAAGTTGGGAAGTGTAGGAGAGAGGATAAGGAGATGTCAATGGATAAACATGAAACTACTGTTAGACAAAGGGAAAAGTTCTCATGTTCTATAGTGAAATAGGGTAACAGGTAACAATTTATGCGTATAAGAAAATAGCTAAAAGAGAGGATTTTTGAATTCTCAATAAAGATAAATGTTTGAGCTGATGAATATGTTTTTAAGCACTCTAATTTGATCATTATACATTGTATTCACACACTGAAAAGTCACATTGTACCCCACAAAAACATACAATTATTACATGTCAATTTAAAAAATAAATTCTTTTTTTTTTTTTTGAGAGGTTTTTTGCTATAGGGCACATGTGCTTACCAGACAGAAAGAGACAGAGAGACAGAAAGTGAGAAATCACCCCCCAGGGAGGATGTCCATGCCACAATCCCTTTTCCTCCATTCTCCTCTCGGGATTTTGGGGACGCACACACACGCCTGGCTTGAGTTTAAGTCACCGGGTCCAGGACTTGAACCACAGTTGACTACATGGGAGTCTAGTGACATAGCTATTACGCCAACTGCTGGTCCTTAAATTATTTCTTTAAAAAAAGCAAACATTCATTCTAATTTCATACAAACTCTTCTAGAGAACAGGAAGAGGAAGAAATTTCCCCTCCCCAAGTGTTCTAGGATCCAGACAAGGATGATATGGAAAAATAACCCTTTCTCTAAGACTGCATTACCCTGTATCAAAACCAGACACAAACTCTATGGGAAAGGAAAACTACAGACCAGTACTTTTCCTGGGTAGAGATATAAAAGTCCTCAACCGAATATTAACAAATCAAATCCAACGATGTATAGAAATGATATACCCCAAACAAATGGACTGCAGATCAAATAATATTTTATCAACTTCAATGTACAGACTTTACATAAAAGAATATACCTGCTAAGAAATATTGAAGTATTTAGTGGTTAAAGTATATCATATCTGCAACTTACTCTCAGATGGAAGATATACATGCAGGAGTATGGGAGGAAATACAATACAATGAACCAAATTTAGTAAACTGTTGGCAACTGAGGAATTTTAGTTAAAAGGATGTGAGTGGGAGGGCTCTTTAATATTGTGTAGCTTTCCTGAAAGTTTGAAATTAAGGGAGAATTTTAAGTTGGTGTAGTAAAAATGAAACATTCCATAAAATAGTGTTAGAGTAACTGGCATCCCCAAATTATATTTCAAAAACTCCCCAGGCAAATTAAAGTTTTTAATAAAACAAATTATATCAATATACATGACTGTTTAAAATGAAGAACTATGGAGCCAGCTGGTGGCATGGAGGTGGCTGACTGTGCTTCAAGTTCTGGACCTGGCAGCTCAAGAAACATGCCAAGTGTGTGTTCATGCATGCCCAGAATCTTGAGAGGAGAATCAGGGAGAGGAGACTGCAGTGTAGTCATCTCCTCTGGGAGGTGCTTTCTCATTTTCCCTCTCTTACTCTATTTCTGTCTCTCTTTGGCAAGTGCACATACCTGTAGCAAATCTAAAAAAAAAGTCTTGAACCTGGAGGCTTAAAAAACATGCTGGGTGGGACCAGCAAATGGCATCGCTGGATTCCCACATGGCCGACTGCAGTTCAAGTCCCAGACTCAGTCGCTCAAAACTCATGCCAGGTGCATGTGTTTGCAGGAGGAGAATGGAGGAGAAGAGACTGTGGCGTGGTCATCCCCCCTGGGTGGTGATTTCTCACTTTTCCTCTCACTGTATCTGTCTCTCTCTCTCTGGAGAGCATACATGCCCTAAGACAAAAATCTCTAAAAAGAAAAGAAAAACATACTGGTGTGCGTGTGCCCAAAAATACCAAGAGGATGGGACCAGCAGTTAGTATAATGGCTATGTTGCTGGACTTCCATGTAGTCGACCGCGGGTCTAGTCCTGGACCCTGGTGGCGTAAACTCACGCCAGGCACATGTGCGTGCGTACACAAGATCCCAAGAGGAGAATGGAGGAGAAGAGACTGTGGCGTGGTCATCCCCCCTGGGTGGCGATTTCTCACTTTTCCTCTCACTGTATCTGTCTCTCTCTCTCCCCAAGATCCCGAGAGGAGAATGAAGAAGTGATTGCAGCATGGCAAGCCCCCTGGTGGGTGACTTCTTAACTTTCCCTCTCTCTCTCCAGCAAGCACATGTGCCCATAGCAAAACTGGAAAAACAAAAGAAGAAAAAAACCTATGAAATCTGCACACCCTATAACTGTGCTCTATAACACAGCAAAGGTACTCCTAGGTACAGATCCACACGAAATGGGTACCTACATGCCCCAAAAGACAAGTATAACAATATTCACAGGGTAGTTCACAATAACCCTGACTGATTTTTCCAAGTATCAATGACTGGCAGATAGAAAACATGTGGTATCTGGATTTAATCAGTAGCAAAGAAAAAGATCAACTGCTGCCCCTAGCCACCAGACTCAACATCACAAATATACATCTGGAGAGAGGCTGGCAGGAGAGCCCACGCTAGGATCCCATTTGTATAAGCAGCAGGGATCTGCCATTGAGAAGGCAGGAGGGCAGCCCCTCGGAGACGGTAGGAGAGAGGCAGGGAGTGAGGGACATTACTCATACACACATGTCCACTTCATGATGGTCACGGAGCTATGCACAAATCTGCACTTTCCTGAATATCTGCTGTCCTTTCATAGAAAGGTTCCTTAAAAATCGCTGTTTAGGTGGGACCAGCAGTTAACACAATGGTTATGTTGCTGGACTCCCATGTAGTCGACCGTAATTCGCGTCCCAGACCCGGTGGCTTAAATCTCACGCCGGGCACATGTGCATGCATGCCCAAGATCCCAAGAGGAGAGTGGAGGAGAAGAGATTGCGGTGTGACCATCGCCTCTGGGGAGTGATTTCTCGCTTTCTGTCTCTCTGTCTCTATCTGTCTGGCAAGCGCACGCACCCTATAGCAAAAACCTCTCAAAAAAAAAAAAAATTGTTGCTTAGGGACCAGCAGGTGACACAGTGGTTAAGGGGCTGGACTCTTACATGGCTGACTACTACCATTCAAGTCCCAGACCCAGCAGCTTGAAAATCACACCAGGCACATGTGACTGCATGCCCAAGATCCCAAAAGGCAAATGGAGGAGAAGGGATTGAGGCTTTGCCATCTCCCTGTGGAGTAATTTCTCACTTTCCCCCTCTCTCTCCAGTAAGCAAACATGTTCTATAGCAAAAAAAAAAAAACAGTCATTTATTTGGACACAGGTGGAGTTTAGGTGTGCATCTTCTCTTTTTCTTCAATGTTATTAAAGATATAAAAATTGGTCATTTCTGAGCAGTGCGGAACAGAGTGGCCAATGACTTACAGAGCAACATACATAAGTTTTATTGCGACTACTGTGATATATACCCCACCCACGATTCTCAACTGCATTTCAACAAAGGAAGATTCCTCCTACTCCATTCTCTGCTCCTCCTCCTATAGGGTCAATGATCCCACTTCCCCCCAGTCTCTCAGGGCCGCATCACCCTGGCATGATGCCAGCACGCCACATAGGAGGCCCTCCCATGATGCCAATGATGGGCCTTTCTCCTCCTGGGATGATGTCAGTAGGACCTGTTCCTGGAATGAGGCCACCCATGGGAGGACACTGCCCTAGGACACTGATGCCTGGGCCTGCAATGATGAGACCTTCTGTCCACCCCACGATGGTGCCCACTCGGTCAGGAATGACTCAGCCTGACAGATAAGGAATAGAGGGAGGCTTCTTTATGTCAATTTTATATTAACTTGTTCTACTTCACCAAAAGATCATAGTGCTGTGACTCTGGGTGTTTTCTAACAGCATCTCAAGGTACTTTCTCCCCCTTCCTATTAAAAAAAATTAAAAACGAGAGTAGTTTTGGAGGAGAAGAAGTGGAACAAAAAAGTACAGTTTTCATTTGTATTGTGAGATGTGAAAATAAAATTGTCAACTGTTTTAGTTAAACATATATATATATGTATATGTATATGTATGCATATATATGTGTGTGTGTGTGTGTGTGTGTGTATATATATATATAATCAACTTTATATATATATATATATACATATATATAAATTAACCAATTTTTGTAATTAAATACACACATTTAAAGCACTTAGGCACATAACTGGACTCAGAAACCTCTGAAATCTCTCTGTAAATGAGTTCTATTGCACAGCTGCTTTTCTGAGATGGGCTGCAGGCTGAGGCTTCCCTACCTGATCTCCATTGCCCTGTGGTCTGGGAACTGCCTGTGGAAGAGCTTCAGTGCCTGCATCACAGCCGAGGTACACTCTACATACGTGTAGTCGATCATGATGTCCCCTGGAAAAGGGGGAGATGAAATAAGGCATGTCAGCTCCGCCCTGGCCGCCAAGGCCTGCAAATCAACCAAACATGAAGAGTGGCCACAGTAACAACTGGGCTTGGCTAACCCAGAAGCAGGAGGCACAGCAGAGAGAGGAGCGACACCCCAAAGTCTACATCCGACAGGCAGAGGAAACAGATGAACAGGCCAGAAGGGAGGATGCAGGACGCACTAGGAAGCTAACCAGGAGAACAGGATCTGTCCCTGCCAGGTCAGAGCCACTGGAGACACACAGACAGGTCTCCACTGATACCCCCTGCAGGACAAACAGCAGCTACCACAGAACGTAAGCCCTACAGACAGAGCAGGAGCTCACTAAGTCTCCAGCCTATCCCACCATGAGCACAGGACATGCTAGGGGTCAGGGAGGGATCTGGCTCAGTACCAAGCAAGGGGAAAAGCACCCGCCACTGATAACCCTGTTTACCAAAGACTTCTGAAGGGTTC
>NW_006201261.1:218205-220567 GCF_000334495.1 Tupaia belangeri chinensis
AGCAGCTCCAGCAGGAGCCCTCCACGCTTGTTCTCATAGGTGGCAAACCCCCCATCAGGATTCCTCATGTTCAGCAGCTAAACCAGAGAGAGAACATCCTGAGAACTTACCCATACCTTAAACACACACTTAATCCCACAAGTCATAGCAGAGCTTTCTAGAAATACCTCTGGGCCGACAGGTGATGGGGCAGAAATAGGAACCACAGTTTACATGATAAGCAAGACTTGGGTGCCTCAAGCAACAGCTGCAGCTTGATCATTCATGAGCAGCCCCCTGAGAACTGCCCAAGGTATATCTGTTTACTAAGTCACATGTGCACTGCCAAATAATGTAGGATCTCCATTGTAAAATGCTCATAAAAACCAGACGTAAGAAAGGGTTTTACACAAAAACAGACGTTCGGATGTTTTCCTTGAATACCCAGCAGAGTACACCAGCTCTCACGAAAAAGGCCTCAGCACAACATGGCCAGGGCCTGAGCCTCCAGAACCAGAGAAAACTCAGGAGCCACACTGACCCCTGGCCTCCTGCAGCACAAGGCCCTGTGTACACAGGCCAAGGCCATAGATCTCCATACAAAAATGCCATCTGAGGAGGACCCTACAGCCCTGTCCCTGGGAAGCAGATGTGAGGTGGGGGGGACCACAGCCTCACCACAGCCACAGCATTGCAGAGCTGCTCACGGGGGATGTGCTCAGTGACAAAGGGACACCTCTCCTGCAGCAGCAGCACAGACTTCAAGGCCTCAGCTGTACAGTCGGCGACGATCCAGCCACAATCCAGTGTGCTAAAGCTGAAGCCACCCTGCAGAACACAAGCTGTGACCAAGGGCAGGTGATGTCTACACCACAGTCTGCAAGGCCACCCCAGCCACAGAGCCTCTCCCTCCCCAGAGAACCCTGGTCAGGGCAGCAACCTGTCTACTACATGGTTTAAGTGCAGAATGGCCCTGCTGGGCACACCTGGACAGACCTTCCCAGTTTCCCTCATAGCCCCTGGGCTACAGCCCCCATGCCCTCAGATCTGACCATGGACAGCCTAGGGTGGGGCACAGGCGCCCTCCCAGGCCTCGTCCTATGGCCCAGTTCATGTCTCAGCCCTTCATTTGATATCTATGTGTGCCATGACCACCTATACAACCCTCATGCATGCCCACCTGTGTGTGCAGACTGTGCCACGGTGGCAAAAGGAAGCCCCACACACCAAGCAGTCCCAGAGACAATCAGCATTGTTCCACATCAGTTGTCACTGGAGCAGGAAGCCCCAGAACACCAAGGGAAGAGCCCTCATCAGAGGCAAGGACAGGACTAGCCAGGCCTAAGACTTGGGAGGCAGCTCATGGTACCTTGCTCATCTGGCGGTAGTACTTCTGGTAGTCAGGAGGGTTGTCCGGGACCTGGCAGCATCACAGGCACATGTGGAAGGCAAAATACACGTCATCTCTAGGGCAGGAGGGCTCACACTGCCCTAGGACACTGTTTAGGTCACCTGAGCCAGACTGGAGCAGCCATCAGGCTACAAGGCACTGCCCAAGACCCATGCTCTAAGTGCAGCAACCCCAAATAGTCAGAGAGGGCTGAAACCAGCCTACATAAAGGCAGCAGCCCTCAAGCCCCTCAGATTAAGAGAGATTCCCTATCCACCCCACCTGGCCCAGGCTCCAGGCCCCTGGGCAGGGCAGGAACATGGGCCTTACGCAGCATCCTCATCATCTCTTTAACAGGGCCCCCTCTCCCTGCTGCTCTTGAGCTGCACCTCCCAGCCCTGTGAGAGGAAATGGGTTGAGCTCATGGCTGTCCCCACCATTCAGGGCTGAACCCAGCCCTGCTGAGGGAGCAAGCACAGCACCAACCATCCCCTTACCCTGGACACATATGAGTCTTGGTTAGACAAAGGCTGTAAGGGGCAAGTGGCTTAGGAAGGCCCAAGGCCCCCGCAGAAGTAGCACCAATCCTAGAGAGGTCTAAAGAAAGGAGGAAGGGTCACAAGGGCAGTATCCAGGCAGAAGGATGCTTGAGAGGCCCAGGCTGGAGGTAGCTACTGTGGTTAGGGCAGAGAGTGGGGAAGGGACATGTTTGGATGGCAAGGGCTGCAGATGGAGCAGTAGGAGTCTGAAAAGATCAAATCAGAGACTAAGTGAAGGGTCTGAAGGACAAGCCAGTCACTGCTGCTGGTATTAGTAGGCTGCAGAGCTGGGGGACACACCTTTTGACCAGCCTCTGCACATGTGGTTCTCAAGGGAATAGGAAGCAGCAGAACTTACCAGTGTCCACAATGGTGACAGGACACTACAGGTCTTGTTGAGAGTTGGCCCTAGACAAGGTTGGTTCAAAGGCCAAAAGAGAAGACAGAGGAGGGA
>NW_006201261.1:221523-222329 GCF_000334495.1 Tupaia belangeri chinensis
GGAAAGAGCAGAGGAAGCACGGAGAGTGTTCCAGAGGGACTTGTGGGAAGGACTTGCTACTCTAGGCAGTCTCTCCAAAAGAAACCCAGTGGCCAAAAGGAGCACTTTTGCCTGTGAGTGCACCTAACTCTGACACCCCTCCTCAGCACCTCAGAGCCCAGGCAGGGCCTCACCTGTGAGAGACGCAGGAATTCATGGGCCTTCTGCAGGCAAGATGAAAACTCGGGCCTGTGGTGTACACCCGCCTGGAAGAGAAGCAGGACAGCAGGACAGTGTGGCAGAGTTGGCCCCATAAGGTACACTCAGACCAATAGAGCACCAGAGAGTACTGGGATTTCTTTTTGCACTTACCTTTCGGGACAGAAACAAAAGTTGGTGAGACATGAGAAGGCTGAAGCACGTAGATGCCATCCCCATCCCCACCTACCTGCTAGCCTACACCCAGAGGGTCTCCATGTCCCTCCCAGGGAAGCCTCTACAAGGCCAAGATCTTGGGTCTCCAGAAAGGCCCTCCAAATCCACCACCCCTACTCCCAGCACAGAGCAGAAACATGCTCTCCCGTTGCTCTCCAGCACATGCCTGGAAACACCCACATTGAATAGCCAGTCTGTGCAGTGGGTCTGAGGAAGTGCTGGCAGCCCCCACCCTGCTCAGGCAGCCCCCTTGCTCTCTCTGGAGCAGCATCAATCAGCTTACCACTTGCATGGCCTGAAGCCCCTGCCCTCCAGAGGTCTAAGGCCCAGTCCAACAGTAGGACTGACTACTGTGGCCTCAGAGCACAGGTCGTGTCGGTCTCAGGGGCAAC
>NW_006201261.1:223078-263985 GCF_000334495.1 Tupaia belangeri chinensis
TAGGTGTCAGGGCCGACACATGGATAGCAGGTGTCATGCCCCTTGGGGTGGACATGCAGGCTCATGCACAGAAAGGTCAGTGGAAGGCCATAGCAGAAGGCAGCACATACCTCCAGCAGAGCCTGGATGGCAAACGAGGTGTCCCAGATCTGTGAGCCATTGGTTCCCTGTACACAAAGAGCAGCCATTATAGTGCCACAGGTTCCACACACCCACTCCCATCTCCCAAGATCTGACAAGCACCTGGGGAGAGCCTATGAGAAGGCTGGTGGGTTCAGCTAGAAGCCTCTGCCTTCACAGTCCAACAGCTAGGACTGTAGCACTCTTAGGAAACTCCAGGATCAGACGACCATCTTCAGATTGCCACCTATACAGAGCATCCACCCCTCCTCAGCACATGGAGCCCAGTCTTGGTGATGACTGGAAACATGCATTATTCCAAGTACTCCTGGAGGTGACAGGACCCAGCTGAGATGCCAACTAGGGCCCCAGTGGGGCTGAGAAGGTCCCACCTCACACTACCCCAGGAGCATGATCCATGGGTCAACATTCAGTTATCAATTCAGTAGGCTTGTGGCCAAGCCCCAGAGAGAGAAGGGGCTGGACAGTGACCTCAACGAGTATGAAGTGGAAGCAACATTCAGATATTGTGTCCCAGAGGGACTTGTAGGAAGGACTTGCTACCCCAGGCAGTCTCATCTAATGAAAACCAGTGGCCAAGCCTGGGCCTGAGAGACAGTTTACAGAACCAGGGCATAACAGGAGCCTCCAGGTAGGTCTGACACAGAGCCCTGCATGGACAAGTGGTCCAGGGAAGAACACAGGGGACTGATGTGGACTAATGCAGCTTCAGGGGCCAACAACAGATCCCATGTGGATCTGGTTCAGTCTTGACTCAAATCAATCACTGTAGAAGAGAAACTGGACTCTGGAATCATTATTACTGAATGTAACAACACAGAATGATTTTGTGAAAACAAAGATGGAGACCTTATGAATAGGAAATTCCCACACAAAGGTTGGTCAAGAAAGGCAGGGAGGCAACTGCCCTCTCCAGGGCTCACTGCTCCCCTCTACATGTTTTAAAAACCTCTTTTTTCTTTTTACTGGTAGAGGGCATATACACATACCAGCGAGAGAGAGAGAGAGAGAGAACCCCAGTGGTGTGTAGTCACACTGCAATCCTTTTTCTTCAATTTCTCCATCCTGTCAGAATTTGGGGCATGCATGCACACACCTGTCATATTTTTCAAGTCACTGGGGTGACTTGAACCATGGTTGGTCATGTGGTATCCAGGTCCCTATGCATAGGGCTTAATCACTGTACTTTGGGGCCAATCCTGTTTGGAAAATCTTTCGACACAGTAACAACTGTGTACACAGAGAGCTTGGAGAGAGCTCAAGGCTGATCTGGGAAAGACCCTGGTCCCAAGGTGAGCTCCAGGGTGGGAGGTACACTTGTACATTGAGGCAGAGTACAGCAGACAGATCTGCCGCAGCAGTTGCCTCAGCAAAACAGAAGAGACAGAACGACAATGTCTGAGTCCCAGACATGCACAAAGTGGTGGGAGTCCAACCCAGCCAAACATGACCTACAAGGCCCCTGTAGCTGAGACACGACCAGGTTAAGCCAAGGTCTGGTCTGAATCAGGCCCCTGCTGCCAGTCAGGAATAATATCACCTATAATACCAGAGGGTCAGAGTGAGCCCAACTACAGAGCAGGATGTAGACAAGAGCTAATCGGAGCACGTTGAGGAGCTGGGGTACAGCCAAAGGTCTGCCCTCAAAGGGGCTCACCACTATGCCACAAACCCATAGGTGAGCTCTCTCCTACCTTGACTCCACTGCACTCCTGAGTGTGATCTGTCAGTCACTGTCAGCACACCACCTATGTTGGCAGTCAGATGGCTCTGGGACAAGGTCACACAGAGGATGTTTTGACCTCAGTGTCTCGTAAGAAAGTATTAGACTGGCCCACTGAGAACCACATGCAATATTCAGCCCTTCCTGACCTGTAGTTCTCATCCATTTTGACCTATGGACCTTTGAAAAATTCACCAGAACCCGCAGGATGGTTGTAGACCCTCAGCTCTCCTGTATCCCCTCAGAGGCCAAGGACCGGGCAGGCATCCTACCCAGATAGGAGCACCTCTGTTCTGGTCCATCATAAGGCCCTGCCTGGGAATGATCTGGAAGCAGGCAGTTCCATGCTTTGTGGCTGAGCTTCCTGAGAAACCCACCTATTCTCCCTTGGACTCAACACCCCTCACACTAGGCTCTAGCTGGGCTCCACCTAGTCCAGAATGGAAGTCCTGGAGCTGCTCCCAGTCCTGTCACACCCCACACTGCCCTCCAGGATCTCCTATGCCCAGCTGCAGAAGGAGACCTAAGAGCCAGGGTTGAAGACACGGAGCCTCTCAAGACCTTCCAGAGGAGCTGTAAATGACTACGTAGAAGAGAAGAGAGGCGAGAGGCAGGCCTTCAGGAGAAGATTCCTCATGGCTCCTGGGAACTAGTGATTTCAGGATACAAGAGAAATGAAGATTTATTACTGATAATTCAGTCTCCAGCAAACAAGCTAGAGTGATTGAACTTCAAGAATTAGGAAGAAACATCATCCATCAGATGATTAGAAATCACCGCAGGGCCACAAGAAATATGGGAAAGCAAGAAAATACTTCTCCTCCAAGGGAAAAGAATTACTCCTCTTCATCCACAAGCAGTTCAATGGAAATCATGGAAATGTCTGATAAAGAATTTAGAATGTTCATAATGGTGAAGCGAGCAGAGATGGAAGAGAAGAGAGACAATGAACTGCAGAAGAGAAAGGAGAAAGAAGCTGACGAGTTCCAGGAGGTGAAGAAATTCTTGCAAGATCTAAAAGAGCAATTACATACTTTAAAGAAAGAATCAAACAGAGCTGTTAGAGATGAAGGCTATAATACAGGAAGTCAAAATCTCCCTTGAAAGTATTAAAAGCAGAATAGATCATACAGAAAATAGAATCTCAGATGTAGAAGAGAAAATTGCTGGCCTGGAAAAATCCACCACGAAGACTGAGAAAATTGCCCCCCAAAATGAGAATAATATATGAGAAATACTAGATACCATCAAATATCCAAACATCCGGATAATTGGCATCCCAGAAGGCGAAGAGACTCATAAGGGCATTGATAATCTATTCCATGAAATCCTGCAAGAAAACTTTCCAAACCTTAAGACGCACGCAAAGATCCAGTCCCAAGAAATACAAAGGACCCCAAATAGAATCAACCCAAGAAGATCTTCTCCAAGACACATTATAGCCAGGTAGACCAAAACCACAGACAAAGACAAGATACTAAGATTGGCAAGAGAAAAACATCAAGTTACCTACAGAGGATATCCCATCAGGCTAACAGCAGACCTCTCATTGGAAACAATGCAAGTGAGGAAAGAATGGGAAAATATATTCAAAGTGTTAAGAGAAAAGCAATTTCAGCCAAGAATACTGTACCCAGCAAGACTATCTTTCATGTGAGAAGAAAAGACAAGAACATTCTCAGACAGACAAAACCTGAAAGAATTTACCAGACCAGACCAGATCTCCAAGAAGTTCTCAAGGGAGTGCTATATCAGGAAAATTAAATACAGACACACAGAAATAAGAGTTCAAAAACTAAGAAAATGGCCAATTAATCATAGGGACAAGTCTGGAGTTAAATATTATACCCCAGAATTTAATTGGGAAAATCGAACCACAACAGAAGATAAAGTACATGAGACTGAATTGATGAAGTATAATTTTATGATTTTTGACTAAAACATTGCTGATTTTCTTGTAGACTTTGTTATCTGGTTGTAAGGATTTGTGTCCTGTCTTGAGAAAGGGTGGGAAAGGACAGAGGGTCAGAAATAGGGGTTAAAAAATATTAGAAACTAGAAATGGAAAATTTTTTATAATAACATGCATGGTTAAGCCACTATGCAGTATATTCTGGATGGGAAATCACATTTTGTATGCTGTGATGATGCTTAGGGAATGAATGTAAATTAAGCTAAAAAAAAAAAAAGGGTTCAGAAAAAAAAACCCCTAAAACTGTTTTTCTTGAAATTAAAAAATAGCGTTAAAAATACCTATTTGATGACTGCAGTAAGCTATATAGCCCCAGCTAGGTGCTACTTTATAGTATGTTCATTCTACTCACTGAGGTTTATGCCTAACGTATGCCTAAAGTTGAACTTGTGTTCATGGAAATGTATATATTAGCTGTGCTTGCTATGAAAAAGTTTAGATTAATTAATCTTTAGTGACTCAAAAAAATGTGGAAGAAAAAAAGTATAGAAAGCAAACAAAGATACCAGAGACAGTGTGGGAGGAGAGTGGGAGATGGCAGAGGGTAAGTAATAGGAAATCAAGGATGGGAAAAAAAGCAAAACATACAGGAAACAAGAAATGGAAAATTATTTGTTGGTAATAACATGTATGTTGATGTGCTTGATTGAGCCAATATACAGTGTACTCTGGATGGAAAATCTCACTTTGTATGTGAGATTTTTTAACGATGTAAAGTGAATGAATGTAAATAAATAAATTTAAATTAAAAAAAAAAATGACTACGTAGAAGAAAGGCCACGCCCCAGAGCCCTAACAAGGCAAGAGCTGAGGCAGCATCAGAGCCAAGCTCTAGGGTTCCTGACCAGTTTAGCCCACTTTGACCAGCAGGGTTGAGAATAAACAAGAAAACTGCAGATAGGGGGCCAGCAGATGGCATAGGGGTCAAGGATGCTGGACTCCCACATAGGCAACCACAGTTCAAGCCCTGAACTAGGCGGCTTGCTTTCTCACTTTCCTTCTCTTTCTCTTATTTGCTCTGTCCTTCTCTGGTCAAATTAAAATAAGTAAGTAAGTAAATAAATAAATAAAGTTAAATAAAATAATTTAAAAAAAAAAAAAAGAAAACTGCAGATGGGCACACAGGAACACAGGGTGGAACAGCACACAGTCAAACTAGCAGACCCTGTAAGTGATAAGAGGCCTCACATTGACTACAGAATTTGGCCTCTTGTCAAGCACAGCCAGAAACTGAACTGAGGAAGGGTTGTTTCTGAATCTTTTTTTTTTCTTTAATTTGCCAAAGGGTGAGAGTGCTTGCCAGAGAGACAGAGAGGGAGACAGAAAGTGAAAAAGCATACCCTATGGAGGGTGGTCATGCTGCAATCCCTTCTCCTCCATTCCTCCCTTCTTTTGGGATACTGGGCATGCATGCACATGTGCCCAACATGTTTTTCTGTTTTGTTTTGTCTTGTTTTTGGAGAGGTTTTTGCTATAGGGCGTGTGCGCTCACCAGAAAGACAGAGAGAGACAGAGAGACAGGAAGTGAGGGGGGATGGCCACACCACAATCCCTTCTTCTCCATTCTCCTCTCAGGATCTTGGGCACGCATGCACACACACCCAGAGTGAATTTTAAGTCACCAGGCCCAAGACTGGAACCGCAGTCAACTGTATGGAAGTCCAGTGATATAGCCATCACACTAACTGCTGGTCTCAATGTTTTTCTGTTTTTGAGGTTTCTGCCTTAGGGTACGTGCATTCGCTGGAGACACAAGACAGTGAGAGGGAAAGGGTGAAATCACTCCCCTGGGGGTGGCCACAACGCAATCCCTTCTCCTTTTTCCTCCTGATATCTTGGGCACATACATATACATACACATGCACCCAGTGTGATTTTCAAGTCAACAGGTCTGGGATTCGAACCATGGTTGGCCATATGGGAGTCCAGTAACATTGCTACTCCATCTGCTGGCCAACATGTTTTTCAAACCACTGGGTCCAGGATTCAAATTGCATAGTTGGTCATATGGGATCCCACCACCTCATTGACTGGCCTTGTTTTTGTACCTTAATGAACCTGAAAGTATAATTAAAGGCAGGAATGGCTGCCAAGGTGAGCAGCCATACTCCTGTGGCCCTTACCTGCATCTTCATGCCATCGAGGCCCAGCCTATAAGGGGAGAGAGTTCCAGGTTAGAGACAAGCTAGAGGAGGTGCCCTTCCCTGAGGCCCAAACATACAACAGCAGACTTGGCAGCAGCTCCCCACAAGGAGCACATCTAGGTCAAGGGGACCCACTCACCTTATGCAATTAAGTACAGGATTTCCCATGTGGGGCACACCAGGGTCCCTGATGACAGGAGCCACAACCTGGGGCCACATGACTCCAACATGAACTATCCACGGGCAGTGGGCTTTACTTCCCAGACCCTCCATTTCTGTGAGAAGGTAGATCTTTTCATTCAAAGTCAACCCTCATTGGCTCCCAGGACCTGAGACACAGCAACACCTTGGTGCCTCTCCACTGGGATATATCAGCTCCATGCCATGCTGCACTGGTCTAGTGTGTCTGCAGTCAGGTCTCAGCACCATATCTCACTCACCAGAGGTAATCTGGGATCCTAGAGACGTGCTCCTGGAAAGCAGGGGAAGCCGTCCCATCCACATACCAGCGCACAAGCATATTGATGGTCTTTGAGATCTGCAGGGACATAGCAGAACCATAGTCCCAGCTCACTCCTGGGCCAGGCCAGGTGCCTATGGCTCTCACGGACAAATATCTCCTGGGCACTGGCCACAGCTGTATCCCCAAGAAACAATTTGGACACAGATCGGTGCCAGTTGAGATCAGGGGCCTGAGGGGGGTTGGGGGGGGGGCCTGGCCACCCCAGTGAGGAGAGAAGCGCTTCTGGCAGGAGGGGACTTCATAAGGCCCATAACCAGAGGGCACAAGTGTGAGGGCAACAGGCATTCAGTTTGTCTCAGACATGACTCAGGGGAGAGGCCCAGGGTCTGAGGAGCTGGAAAGAGATATGCAGACAAAATGGGAAAACAGGGACACCTGCCCCCTTCTTCTAGAGGCCCCAGATCACCCACTAATCAAGACAGAACTACTACTCAAGTCAGTTTCTGACTTGAGCCTAGTGTAGTCATGCTCCATGTAGCCTTAGGTCAGAGCCATGCAAAGCTGTATCACTGCTGAGGGAAATGACATGGGTCACAGGGTCAGTACAATCTGATTTACTGACCAACACAGGGCCCAGAAAGCCCAGGCACAGTGACAGGGGTCAACAACTTCAAATATGGTGCCCACTGGCTTTATCGAGAACCTGAAGGCCAACTCACCACAGTACAATAGCTATAGCCATAGCATGGTCAGGCTGGAGGCTTATAACGACTGCTGCCAGGTATCCCCCACACACATACCCCTGCTGCCACAGCAGTCTTCTCAGTTGTTCTCTGCCTGCCCCACCTGTTCTCTACAATGCAGGCCTGACCATTGGGCACATGGGCCCCCAGCGTAGGCACCTCAAGGGCCACCAAGCATGTCCACATTTGGCCTATGCCAGACTACAGAGCCCCAGGTAGCAAGGCAGTATCAGGAGCATGAGGCCCCCACTGGCTAGGAAAGAGAAGCCAGGAATGAAACCCAAGGGTCCTGCTATTCCACACAACTTTATTTCCACTCAACTTCCTATGAGAGAAGGAAGGTGATAGGTTTTCTGGGGTGGGGGTTGGGAACAGAGCAAGGGAGAAAAAGGACTAGCTGGCCAGAAAGATCTTGGAAGGTGCATCAAAAGGCAGGTATCCAGGGTGGTCTGAAATAAAAGACAGATGGTGGAGATGGAAGGCAGCTGAGCACAGTCAGACGGCTTTGCTAAGCAAGGGATGCAAAAGATGAAGATGGGTGTCCACCAAAGTCCTAAGTTCAAAGCCCACATCTCAAATGGGGGTTCACCAAGCTTTGGGAAGACCCTCCCTCACTCCAGCTCCACAGAAAATGGCCTCGGGGTTTCTGTCCCAGTCCCTTAACCCTGAGGCTGCAGTTGGGTACTGACCGGGCCGATGCTGATGCTCTTGGTGAAGCGGTCGTCAGCTGCAATGTGCTCATACAACTTCTGTATGGCCCGCTGCCGCAGGATGGTGCTGTGGTGACGCTCGTACAAATTGAGAAGCACTGCAGGGGGCAGAGGGCATCACCAGGCACCAGATGCCACATAGAGTCTGGTCCCAGCCTGGCATGCCCTTCAGATTATGTCCAGTGACTGCAGTGAGGGAGGAGCCCCAGGCTGCAGCATTTGGGGCTCACCCTCTCTAGGCTTCCCATCTTCACTCACCCCAGGCACCACCTGCCCTACTCCTCTGCCCAGGATGGCTATTTCACACCATCATGGCCCCACCCAGTCACGACACTGTTAGGGTGGACTCCAGAAATGGAAACCAAAACCTATGGTACTCAGCACTGATGAACAGGCCTGGCACAGAGGCAGGTACAAGATGCCACTGGCTAGGTGAGTGAGTGATTGAGTGAGGGAATGGAGGAGTGAAGTTCCAGCACACGCTGCCCCAGCCCGGTAACCAGAAGCACCTACCATACATCACGCGGAGGAGCCAGCTGTGTGGTGTGTACAGGTCATCTGAGGCCACATTATTTCTCTGTGCCGGCCAGTTGATACTGTCAAAGTCATCCACATACAGCTCCTGGATGGTGGAGCAGTGCTGAAATGCTGGGGGCTGGCAACGGTGGGCATACTCCCAGGACACTGTTGCCTGGCTTGAACCAGGAGGAGCAGTCTCGAACAGCCAGCCCTTTGAGCCCTGAACTGTACTCTTCTCAGGCTAGGGGCACATCCAATAACTGACTGCTGCAGGGCACAGAGGCCCAACCCTTTCAGTCATTGCAGCAAAGACCCCAAGAGCCCCTTCTACCCAGAAGCTCACTTCTTCCTGTTTCCCAAGGGCTTGGTCTAGTCAACACAACAAACCCTAAGGAGGTCCATTCCAGGGCCTCCTTCCCAAGGACACAGCTGCAAGCATAGGTCAGGCACTGCTGAGGTTAGGGTGACATCAGCTCCCTCTGCTCCATGAATTCCCCAAGATATGCAGCAGATATAACCTTTTTCACTACACCCATGGTGGAGGCTCAAGATATGCAGCAGATACAACCTTTTTCACTACACCCATGGTGGAGGCTCTGCTCTGTCTATAGGCCCTCAGTTACAGGGCCAGGAGGAGCCCAGGGGCACAAACACGCAGGCTAGATTAAAGGGCTTCCATGGTCCAAGAGCTCACCTGGCGCAGGCTTAGGACTAGCGGGTCCTCCGAAGCGCTCAGCCGGGTGGCGTAGCAGTAGCTCATGGGCAGATACACCTGCCGGCAGTGGCACCAGAGTGTGGAGGGGTGCGCGGGTGCCCAATCAGGAAACAGCCTGCGGCGGGCAGCATGTGTCAGCACAAGCCTGCTGCAGTACAGGCACCAATACCTGGGCTGGGCTGGCATGGCCACAAGTTGTCCGTCCCCCAGCACATACCTCAGAGCTCATGACCCTTCCTAGTTCTAAACCAGCTGACAAGCACCTAAGTACTTCTCAATTACAACAAAGCTACTGTGGTAACATAAGACTCCTAACAACAGGGAGTTAGAAGAGGAGTCTATAGAATGCTCTGAACTATCTTTGCAACTTTCCTGGAAATTAAAAACTTCCAAAATTAGAGTTTATTTTTAAAAGATACTTAAAAATAGGAATGTTGAACTTCCCTAAGATTTGGGTTTTTGACCACCACCTCTGCTCACATTAGCAGAGCTATGCCAGCACCCTAGGGCAGTGTGTATTTCCCACCCTTTCCCTTTTGCCTCTGTCCTTGGACTGAGTGTCTGGGGAGGCAAGTGGAGCCAGGCATACCGCCCTGCTCCTGAGCATCTGGCATGGGCCATTCCCTCATTTCTTACCAACTCACTTTCCCGGCCTCAGGCCATTCCCTCATTTCTTACCAACTCACTTTCTCTTAATTCCGGCTTTCCTACAGCTGGAGTGGCTTGGGATCGCTGGTTTTCTCTGGATGTCTGTATTCCAACCTCTAACCCACCCCAGAGCAACTCCACAGATTAGCAGCACCCAGGACACATAGCACAGGTAAGCTGCTCTGTCACAATACCTGCCCCAGTGCCCACACCCTTCCTGTCCAACAGTCTGGCAGGCCACCCTTACAAGAGTGTGCCAGCTCCCTACATCTGTTGGATCCAGAGGCCAGCTGCAAGCTTGCCCGAGTGACCTCAGGACCTCTCCTCAACCTGGTCTCTGTATGTTCCATCTCAGGTAACAGCATCCCCCACTTATTCTCCACCCCAACTGTCTTCCCTAGCGTCACCTCATCATCCCTCTGCCTCCTGTTCATGACTACCCCAACTGGCTGCAGCCTTCATACTGGACCCTGCTGTTCTCTCCTGAGTGGTTCACCTCCTGCCTTCCTCCGCCACAGTCACTTAATGCAAGAGACCCCCTACCCTATTGAGAGCTCTCCATGGGCCCCCAGGCCTGCTCCTGTAACACTCCAAGGGGAAGCAGGGATCCACCCAGCTCTTCATGGTTCCACTGTGTGCAACAGAGGCAAACTTATATGCCAATGTGTCTTTTGTGAGGAGATATCCTAGCTTTGATGAGATTTTCACAAATGTTAAGATACTGGTTTACAGATAGCAAGAACTCAGTACTAAATTTGCTCAGCATCTAAATGGTTCAAGGTCCTGTCGGAGTTGTGTTGCAGAGCTGAAGGTACAGTGTAATGTTGGTACTTGCTTAACGCTCACAGTAAACCAGACAAGGGCAGAGATGAGCAGCTGCACACCTGGAGCTCAGGTAAGTGAGCTGCACGACTCCCCACTTCTGAGTGTCAGTCATCTTCCCAACGAAACCCCTGCTCCCTACAGGGCTACCCAAGGGGCTTCTGTAACCATCCACAATGCCCCACCTACCTGGTCCTGACCCCATGGCCTAAGCTAGCATGCCCCTGCCCAACTGGGAACCCCTTTCCATCTGTCTGCAGGACTACTTAATCAGAGCCTCTGCCAAAAGTCCAACTCTACACCACCCACAGACAACCAGCACTCACTATAGACCCATAGTCCGCTTGACTCTACTGCTGGGCAAGGCGGGGGCAGGCATACCACATCTCCGGGAACAGGGTGTTAAGGCCTTCCCAGCTGTACACATTCAGGACAGCCAGCCAGAACTTGCCCCAGGAGGGGATGCCCACAGCACCACCTGGGGAGAAAATAGGCCAGGTTTTTGCCTCCTGTCCACAGAATCAGCCTGCCTCCAGCTATGCAGCACAACTCTCTCTGATAAACTGAGAGCAGCCACTGGTCCTGCAAGCCCCAATGAGCAGGTTCCAGATAGCTCAAGATTTGCCCAAGATATCACCACACTGTCCTTAGAGTTAGTATGTCCACATCAGGAGAGGGTTGTGCAGTTACCACTCTCAGGAAAGTACACACAAAGGCAGCTAACAGGGTGGTGCAAAGACACTTCAATGCTCAGGTGAGATAAAGGTGCAAATGCACATGGTGGCCTTTGCCCACATGTGCCTGGAGAAGATTGTGAGGGGACCTGAGAGCTCAGCCTTCTCCTTCATGAGCCAAGTTTCAGCCACCCCAATCTGTGCTATCTCTATCTGGCGGACTGTCTTTGACAGACCAAGACCCCAGTGGCTCAGATACCCAAGGGCCTATGGAGTTGCCCCAGCAACACCCAGCCCCAGGCAGACCACACAACAATGCTGTCTTGGACATGTTTTATAAGAGTGCCACCAAAAAAATGCCCTCAAAGCTACTAAGTGAAATGTGACACAAACATGTCCCTCCACCAGTGGCAGGAGTACAGGAAGGAACCAGACAGAAACCTTGAGAACTCAGTATCAAGACACCAAACGCTGATGGTGAGTTAATTCTAAGAGTGAAAAACATATGAATAATGCAGGTTCTCGTGAAAATGCATGACAGGATGCCTCATCTAGCCTGGTAGGTCAGAAGAGATCCCAAAAAAAGTGACTTGGAACCATGGATCCTTCTCAGGTCTCTAATCAGCTTCAGAGCCCATAGGCCAGGGGAGAGTCAGCCAAGTCAAGGAGCACAGAACAGAGGGCAGGCTGCCTTGAGAGGACACTCCATGCACTCTCCCCCAAGTTCCCTCTTGGCGTCCAACTTTAAGTATTTGCCAATTCAAAACCAATTTTCTGGTTGTCTTAATTTGATTTTCAAAAGTGACTGGCAGGGGCTAGCCTGTTTGAATCTTGGCCCTGAAGGCTTGAGAAACACACTGGGTACACATGTGTGTGTGTCCCAAATTCCAATGTGATAAAGAAATGGAGGGAACGAGCAGTTAGCGTAATGGCTATGTCGCTAGACTCCCATGTAGTCGACCGCTGTTCACGTCCCGGACCCGGTGGCTTAAAACTCACGCCGGGCGTGTGTGCGTGCGTGCCCAAGATCCCGAGAGGAGAATGGAGGAGAAGGGATTGCGGCGTGACCATCCCCCCTGGGGGGTGATATCTCGCTTTCTGTCTCTATGTCTCTGTCTGTCTGGCAAGCGCACGTGCCCTATAGTGAAAAACCTCTCCAAAAAAAAAAAAAAAGAAAGAAATGGAGAAGAAACTATTACATGACCACACCCCAGTGGGAAGTGTTTTCTCCCTCTCCTTCTGGCAAACACATGTACCATCTAGGCAAAATAAAGAAATAAATGCTAAAAATTACAGGCAGGTTACACAATCTGCAACGGCTTCTGCTTTAGCAAATTCCCCGCTCCTGTGTTGTGCCTAGTGTTTCAAATGAAAGTACATTTTTCTGTTTATTTGCATAAATTCACAATGCCAAAGTGGCAAGAGCTTTATATCTAACACATGCTACACAGGTTATACCTTTCTTATGAAGAATGTTCCGGGCTCGTACCAGGTCAGGATCATCTGGCCCAATGCCTAGGATTCTGAGAGACACGTAGTTGAGCGCAGTCCCAAACACTGTGGACTTGTCCTCAATGTGTCTGCAGGAATAGGAGACCAATGAGAAAATAGCATCTGTCGCTACTTCTAAGACACAAAGCAATATTTCCAATAAAGCTTTCTTAGAAAAGTAAGAATACTACAATGCCTTGCCCCAACACAATATAAATGACATAGGAAATAACCCAAGCAGCCATTCTCTAGGAAGAATTCATGTACCTCCCATGAAAACTGAGCAGTTTCAGAACTGCCCTGGCAGAACCACTGCCTACTCTAAGGGTAGGCCATTGCAGGCTAGGGCCCTGCTTCCAGAGCATGGCACACTGCAGCAAAGTAGATTGCCATGGGGAGATTGCCAGGCCTACCTCTACCCGCTGCCAACCCAAAGTTAAGAGCAATTTCTTTTCTCCTCAATGATTAATATACTGAGGGATTTCACTGTGGAATATGGGTCTTAAAAGTTTCCTAACCAACCATGAATCCCATTTATGACACCAAATATGAAACTGAGACCCAGCCTGCACACAACTTCTAGCCCTTGGTTCTCCTGCCAGACTCTTCCCCACTCACGCCAGGCCAACAACTGCAGTTACCCCACAGCAGGCAGTTGCCTAGAAACCTAAGTAGCTAATAACATGCACACATGCGTGAATCTCTTACATGAGAACACATGCACACAAGCAGACATGTGCAGTCATATGGGATTGGGCATACTCACAGGCCCCAGCCACCATCAGGAAGTTGCACCGAACGCAGGTACCGCACAATCTCTTCTCTGCATCCTGCTGGCAAAGGGATGTTTGCCACATGGCATGTGATGAGGAGGCCTATGACAAGAAAGATGTTCCTCACTCGTAGCAGGTGCTTGACACTGCTAAGACTAGGGCCTTTTCCTTCTGAAGATTCCATCCCAATAGGCAGCTACCCCTAAGGGTCTCCTCCTCATGAAACCAAGCCCCAAAAGGCCATTCCTCTTGGGTCCCATCTGAGACTTGGGGAACAAAGAACAATAGTATATGTGACATTCCCACCATAAGGGCTATGGAGCCCACCCAGTCACACCTAGTTTCCATGATACTGTCTGAGTCAGAGCAATACCAAACATAGCACAGCACATCGGGGAGGCCTCCCCCCAAAATGTCCTGAAGGTCTGAGAGGGACCAGAGTTAAAGAGCAGAGACTTAGTCTTGCTTTAACACCTGCTAGTTAAAGATCAGTGGGTCCCCAATGAGCAGAGACTTAGTCTTGCTTTAACACCTGCCGGGAAAGAAACACCCATGGGTCACCCCTAGATGGAGTGATATTCACCTGGTTATTAATGTTTCTGCTTTGTAAACTTTTACAAGTATATGCCACTTAGCAAATATCAATGGGGTATGGAAACAATTCTTATCCACAAAGAATTCTGCTCCCAGCCTGGACGTCCTGATCTCAGAGCCCACAGGCTACTCTCCAGCTCCTCCTCCCACAAGCTGTGTGCCCAGGGTCTAGCATATGACATGTCTCAGGGCAGACCCTGGCCATACATGCCATGACAGAGATGACTAACTCTGGCTCAAGGGTATCAGAAGCCTTGAGGAACACACTACATGCAGATATGTCCTAGAAGAGGCCAGATGAACTCAGAGATGCTACATAAGTTCACAGAAAACAAGTCCATCTTCTGTCACAACAGTTATGATGTTAGACAGGGAACGTGTGCAGGGAGGAGCAGAGCCAGCATTTCTCCCATTTTACAGGTGAGAAAACAGAAAGAGCTGTTGGTGGGCTGGGATTAGAGCCCAGGGTATGAGATACCAGTCAATGCTCCCTAAAGTGTCATTCAATGCCACATGGGCCACTCTTGATGAGAAGCTGTCTACACAGGATTGTGACCTCCAGGAGCACTTTCTAAGTTAAAGCAGGAAGAAAAAAGACCAAATTTATACAGTTTGTGGACTGACACTGGCACAGCATTTCAGAACAGGCCAGCCAACCCAAAAAAAGAGTCTGTCTTGAACTCACCAAAAGGTCAGGAAAAGCTCTAACTGCCCAGGGGAGAGGTCCAGCAGGCTGAGCCCAGAGCCAAAGCAGCAAGCACAAAGCAAAAGCCATCCACAATGCCCAAGCACCAACACATGCCTGGCACTGTGCATGTGTGATCAAACCTGATTCTAATCATCTCCAGTCAATGATGAGACAGCTGAGGCAAATGTAGTTATGCCTTATCAGTAACCAACTCTATGCCACTGCCTTGCTGTGAAGAATCCCTAGACTTGTCTCAAAGGATGGGTCATCAGGTCCCAGAATGGAGAGATGTGATGCTGTATGGCCTAGTGGCAGCAGGGCTTGGAGTCAAAGCAGAGATGGTACTGATAGTGTGGGTGTGCTTCTTCAACTCTTGTGATCCGGAGCAAACGTGCTTCAAGTGCTCATGGATCGGGCCCATGCTTAAGACCAACAAAGGAACAAGCCCAGCACAGGGCTTAGCCCAAAGTAAACACCACATTAGTATTTCTAAAATTAAAGGTCAGCCCTTTCCAAACTAACTTACAGGCATGAAGCAACTCTCTCAAAGTTCTACAGGTGTGGGGTACAATAGTCAACAAATTTGGATAAGCAAATGGGTAGATACAGCTAAAAATTATTTTATTAAGAAAGGCAATGAAGAGCTATAAGGATTTTAAATCTACTACAACGTTACAATTATTAACATGGTGGGGCAAAAAAAACTACACTTATCAATAAGAATTATCACAGAAACAAACCCTTATTTATATAAGAATTCAGGTCACTGAAACAGTGCAACTGCAAGTCCCCAAATCTGAAGATCTCCCACCATCTTCTCACACATACACATACACATTCCTTCCGGCTGAGCTAGCAGCAGACATCACAGCACCAACATAGTGCTCATGGCGAATGTGAGTTCTATTCCCATCTCTCCACCTGTCTTGGCACCTTGGCATGGGCTGGGCCCTCCATCTGGAGTGGCTATTCTACTTTGCACTGAGAACAGAGTCCATCCTCCCCTCCCCTGCCTCCCACTGAGAGACCCCAGAGAAGCCTCATTAGAGTGACAAGCACTCTAACCTGGGCAGAACCAGCTGTGCCCTCACTCCTGCCCCTCAACACCAAACACAGGACAACCCTCCCCGTGACCTGTTTCACCAAGAGCCTAGACCTGGCTGGGCCAAGACCCCAAGGATGACCCAGGGTGGTCTTGCCCTCAACTGAGGCAGCATGCTCCTACCTGGCAGAAGAAAGAGCGGGCCACCATAATCACCCGGCCAATGCCCGTCCTCGGCCTGCAGCCCAACATAAAATGTAGTCCCATTCAAAGCCCCTTCATGGGCAGTGTGTGCTTTGGACAAGTCCTTAAAGTAATTCCTCTGCAAAAGAGAAAAGTGATGAGAGTATAATGATACTGCTGCTTGGCTGGAGGAGCCCTCTCATTCACAACCGACAAGTCAACACAGCAAACCTGGATTACTTTACAGGTAGGCATGACAAAGTGACAGCTCAACCAATAAAACGACAGTTCCCCCTGCCCATGGTTTGACTTTGTAGTCATGTACATATTTGCAAACTTCTTCACAACTTCTCCACGATGTCTTAAATAAATCAAGCACTCAGTATGTGGTGAGACTGATGGCCAGTTGGGTCTGGAATTCAGGCCTCAGAAAGGGCCCTAGGGACTGCATTACAGCTGCTCAGAGAGGGGCTGGGCAGGTAACCAGTGGCCAGGGCTTGACTGGAGAGCCCATGTGAGGTTGCACACCTCTGACCACCTGACTTTCTTACACGAGTGCACACAATCAAAACGCTGGGTCAAAAGCTTTGTTTTGTGAATAAAAACAAAATCATAAGTACCTTTGCAACTTTTCTGCAAATCTCATTAAAAGCAAGAGAAAACTAGAATCGTTTCCTATGTGTAGCTTAGTGATAAAGGAATGAGGTCCAGGGCTAGCACTCAGTCACATTTCAACTCAATACTTGGGAGAACCAACTTGTTTGGTTCTTGGTTGTTGTAACCGGCCACTGTCACACATAGCCTTCTCAAGAAAAAAATGCTGTCTAAATAAATAAATAAAGATAAATAAAATAATGCTTTAAAAAAAAAGAAAGAAAAAAGGCCGTCTACAACTGGCGTCCCAAGGCACCTTGCTGCTCCCGGCGCCCCTGGCTAAGGCGTTGGGGTGCGGGCACTTCCCGCGAGCACTTACAGTGTCCAGACCCAGAGAATGGGCCTCCAGGCCAGTCTGTTCGCGGCCAGGGTCCTCCCCTGGCTCAAAGTACGTCCACGTCTGCCTCCCCAGCTTGTTGCTAAGCCTCCAGCGGCTGAGATCCGTGGCGGGCTCCGTTTTGTATGGTCCCCCTCTCCGACGCAGACACCTATAACGCCACGCCATAGTAACCGTGCTGTCCGGGACCCGCCCGCTGCCACCGCGCCCCTCCCTCCCCCCGGGCACCCACGACCACCCGCGCGCCGTCCGGGCTCGCGCCTGAGCACAGGAACTCACGTGCCCTCCGTCATGACGGCGCCTTGCTCCCGTCTAATCACCCTCGGCAAACTCCTCACTCGGCCGGTAGTCGGACCCGCGGTTTCCCACCACCTGCCTAATCTCTGTCCTCCCGGCCCCGCCCCAGCTGCACGGACGCGCGCCTCAGCAGACGCGAGAGCGGGATGAGCCGATGTCCGCGGAGCCAATCAGAACGCCGCGACCGTACTCCCGGCTCCCGCAGTGGCGAACGCGAGACGCCCCAGGGGCGGGACGGTGCCAGGTTGTTGTGAGGACAGTGGGCGAGGCCGACGCGGGGGGCGAGGCCTGAGCGCCGGGCGGGCCCGCCAGTCACCTCGGCATCCCGGTTGCGCGCTACACCTTGAGGCTGGGCGGACTGAGAGGACTTTGAGGAAGGGTCTCGCCAGAGGCCAGAAAGAAGAGGGGCTCTAGGGAGAAGGCCGGGGCAGTGGCTGGAGGCAAGCAGGGGAGAGCTTACGCGCCAGAGCCGCGCGGAGGACGGGCTGAGGTGAGTGAGGCCAGAGCCCTGGCGGTGGTCGCCCAAGCTACCGTGAGGGGAAGGACGAGCTCCCGGGGTTGGAGAGCGGGCATCACAGGGCTGCTTCCCCAGCAAGGGCCGAGCGTGGGACACTCGACTCTTCGTGGGACCCTGGAGCTTTCGAACCGCAGAAGTTAAAAGTGAAAGGTCCTGGTTTCAGAGGAAGATGGGAGCGGCGCATTGAAGGGGGGTCGAGAGCATCTGACTGGAAGTGCTTCCAGGGGCTGCAGCCAGGGTCGCAGAGGCAGGTCTCAAGAACACACAGCCTGCGCCAACTTGTCTGCATCGGTCCCGCTGAAACCCTAACATTCTTACAACTGCCCTGGCCTTCGAGTGTTTCTGCACCCAGCCCTTCAGTCCTACCGCCCTCCCCACACTTAACCTTGAATGGGCCGTGGCCAAACAGCGCCAAAGGGAAAAGCTGAGGGGTGAGGAACAAAGGAAAACTTCTTCCTCTAATAGAATATTGGGGTTTTAGATGGCCAGTCAAGGAAACTGACCTCTTCCTATCCCAGTTCAGAAATAAATGAAGATACAACAGTAGGACAGGTGGATATCAAAATATCAGCCTTTGCTACATATAAAAAGTTAGCTTGAAAGACAAGTTTTAAATCCGCAAGCACGTGGACTTGATATACTGCTCAACCCCTAAATCAGATAAACATATCTTCCAGCCTCTGGCCCTGCTAAGGAACTACAGCTTCTAGACCATGGAGCTGCCTCACCAAGGACTATGCACCCCAGTACCAATAAGATGCCCTATCAAGCCAGACCCCAAAGAGTACTCCAAGGTGACCAAGCACATTTGATCTTGTCTGTTCTTTCTTTCCTTGAAGAAGAGTCTGGAATCTTTTTTCCAAGGAAGTCCATGTAACCATTACAAAGAATGGGAATAAGGGGCTCCAGCCTATATAGAATTTCAGATTCTGAGTCTCGCAAAGCTAAGTGAGAGAAGTTTCAATTGAAGAAGAATTTGAATTTTGAGTTTTTCTTAGTTTTTTTTTTTAGTTTTTACTATAGGGTGCACGAGCTCACCAGAGAGAGGGATTGTGAGAAATTACCCCCAAGAGGGGACGGCCACTCCACAATCCCTTTCTTCCATTCTCCTCTTGGAATTTTGGGTACTTACATACACGTGCCTTGTTTTTCAGGCTACAAGGTCTGGGACTCAGACCACTGAGTCCAGCCAGGTAGAATCCAGCCACCTTAACCACCATGCCACTGGCTAGCCCTACAGCAATTATTAACTACAGAAAAATTTGAAAATTGTACCTAAAAGACATATAATCAAACCAATATGGGACTCAACAGTAAACATATAATCATACTTAACTCTGAATGCAAGTTTCAGCCAACATTAAACTGTTTAGGAATAATAGAAAAAATTTTGGCATATATATGTGGGTGATAGACATTGCAAGGAAAATAGTGTAAGAGTCTCTTTTTCCACTGTAGAAAGTCAATAATGTCTAATATCAAGATTAAGAAATAACATTGGCTCGCCACAGTGGCATGCATAGGTAGAGTAGTTGGTGCTACTCCAGAGGCTAAAGTCACATGAGATACTTGGGTTTAATTCCAGCCCAACCTGAAAAAATAAAAGTATTATCGGAATCTTTATGGATAAACATAAAGTTAATTACTGAAGAAATCTCTAAAAGAGTATTTTTTTTGGGGGGAGGGGTTGTGTGTGTGTGTTTTTTAAGGTTTTTGCCATAGGGCATATGGGCTGGATAGGGAGAGAGAAAGAGAGGGGAGAGAGAGGGAAAGTGAGAAATCACCTCCTGGGGAAATGGCCATGCCTGCAATCCTTTCTCTAGTCTCTTGGGATTTAGGCAGGCACATATGCTCACATGCCTGGTGTGAGACTTAAGCCAAGGTTAGCCATATGGGAGTCCAGCATCTCAACTACCACACCACCTGCTGGTCCCAGTGTTTGTTTTGGAGAAGCAAGGATTAGCTGGTGGATTTGGTAGTGGTGGTAGTGGTGGTGGTAGTAGCATGAGGAAGTTCTCTTGGTGCTTTTTGCTCAGTGAAATAAGATGCAAAGTCATTACCTAAGAACATTGGAGCTTTGAAGAGATTAAGAAGAAATTTATTAATTAGTCTCTTTGGAGAGTCTGCAGGGATGTGAGATTATACTTGGGAGATGCTGAGTACCAGTTTGAGACTGGTGGTCATACTCAGCATTGCCAAATCTCTATGTTTGGCTCAAATTGATCTTTCTCCACACTAAATTCTTTTTTTTAAAGAATTATTTAAATAGCAAACTCAGACTTATATCCTTCCTATTTCACTTGGGCAGCTGCAGCACTCGACTCTCAAGATCCCTGCCTTGGGGCCAGCAGGTGGCGTGTTGGTTAAGGGTGCTGGATTCCCACATGGCTGACCATGTTTCAAGTCCTGGACCTGGTAGCTAGCTTGCTTTCTCGCTTTCCCTCTCTCCTTTCTTACTCTGTCCATCTCTGTTCAAATTGAAATAAATAAAATTTAAAAATTAAAAAAAAAGATTCCTGCCTCATTTTGCTGACCTCTTCCACATGCCATTTTTAAAAGAAAATGTTGGGGGCCAGGAGGTGGCATGGTGGTTAAGGTGCTAGACTCCTACATAACTAACCATCATTTGAGTCCTGGACCTGTCAGCCTGTTTTCTCTGTCTCTCTCTGGTGAGCATGTGTCCCCTGTAGCAAATTTAAAATAATAGTAATAATGATAAATAAAATTTAAATAATCCTTTAAAAAAAAAAAAAAAGGAAATGTGATCAGGTCACTTCTCTGCCTAATCTCTTCCAATTAGTTCCCTGAGCACTCAAAATAAGGCAACAAGGATCTCTGTGGCTTGATCTTACTGGCCTTTCCCCCTTACTTGGCCACACAACCAAATTGGTGCCTCACGACTTTCATCATACCATCTTGAGTATCCCCATGCTGCACCCCTCTATCCCCAGCTGCACCCCTCTCCAGAGATCTGCTGTTTCCTCCATCCAACCCCTCCCAGCCCACCATCTCTCCTTGCCTTCAATCCAAGCACATGATTCTGTGTGTGTACATCCTTAGAAACCTTAGACACATATACATCTACTGGCCCTCTCAGATGTAAGCTGAGTGGGCCTGGCAGGCAGGAGTCTTATGCCTTATTCATCTCTGCATCACTAATGTCTGACACATCAGGGATTGCTACTTTGCTGAATAAATCACCTGTTACATATAAGCCATAGAGTCTCTCAGAACATATGCTGGTGGGTGACAGTCTGCAAAGATCATAAAAATAAGAATATCTAAGGTATCACATAGTAGGAAATAGCTTTTCATTCTGAAAACTGGGAAAGACTTCATTAGACATCCAGATAGTTTATTTGCATGATTAATAATCACATTCCCAACAGTGCATCAAGCAACTGAGAATAACATTATTTTGAGTAAAAGAAGAAACTCTGGGGAAGATCTCCCTCCCTTAAGGTCAGGCTGCTCAAATGTCCACCATGTCCAGCAATGCAGAGAGATGGAGCTCAGAGGCAACTTCCTCTTCCCTTGAACTCCGGATCAGCCTTTCTAGGTGCTTCAGCCGTTCTGTCAGAGATGTGCCTGTCACCTCTGACATCGGCAGTTGTTCCCCCGTCCTTTCATTCTATTTGAACAGAAAACAAAAATAATTTTGGAATACCAGGGTCTATTCTCAGTGAAGGCACCAGATCTCTCTTATGTTAGAAAACTCATCTGGAACCTATGAAGCTTAACAGACTGCCTCTGAGCATCCATTAGACCGATGGATGCTAGCCTCTTCTAGCACATAAATATCATCAGTACAAAAACATTCTTTTTCTATCATAATTCTATTATTATTCTATCATAAACAATTTCCAGTATTAGTCATTTTTATAAAATGTCATCATCAAGGGCTGTGAATTATTCTGTCATATAAATGTATGCTAATTGCTGAACTAGACACCCAATTTTTCTGCAGTATAATCAATGCTACACTTTTTACATGTTCATTTTTGTCAATATTGAGTAATTTCTTTAGGGCACAGTTGGCAAATCAAGGGTTTGAATATTTCTAAGTAAACAGTATATCATTTTAATTTGCCCTACTTCTCTGAGGGGCTTCCTAAAACCAGTCCAAAAATGCATACCTATCTAGCAATAATTAAAACTCTGTTTTCCCTTTTTTAACCACTGACGGAAAGATTTGAGGTAGAAAGATGTTGGGCTCTGGAGTCAATCAATATGGATTTGAAAAGCAACTGTACCATTGACCAGCTCCACACTTTTGGGTGAAGTTCTTGATTTCTGTGAGCCTAGCCTCGTTACTCATTAATTTTTCTCAGGGAAAGTAAATCCCAGAAGGGAGAGCTGGATGATGCCAAAGCTTGGACAGTATGTGCACCACAACAGAAGCTGCCGTCATCACTTTTATGCTCCAGTGCCCTTATTTAACCTCAGCACAGTTACAGGTTTTATTCAGTTCTCTGGCATGTTTCAATTCCATTCTTTCACAAACAAAAACTCAAAATGGGTCTCATAAATACATACCTATCTAGTATAAGAAAAAAATCTAATTTAAGCTAATAATTTACTGATCATCATAATGACATATGAATGGAGACATTAATTTGTTTCTCAGACATTCTCTATCTTTAAATCTTTTCTTTTTTTAAGGTTTTTGCCACAGGGCATGTGTGCTTGGCAGAGAGACAGTAAGAAAGAAAGTGAGAAATCATCCCTGGGGGTGGGGATTGCCATGCTGCAATCCTTTCTCCATTCTCCTCCTGGGACTTTGAACATACATACATACATACACACACACACACACACACACACACACACACACACGGAGCATGATTATCAAGCCAATAGGTCTGGGATTCGAACCATGATCAGCCATATGAGAGTCTAGCACCTTACATACCAAACCACCTGCTGGCCCTCTCTGTCTTTAATTTCCACTGTAAGTGCCAAATGTACTATCTTCTCACCTGTGGGCTAGAAGTTGTAGATGTTTTAATCATGGGTTCCATAGCCTGAGGAAGAGACACCAGAGTCTGAGGAAGGTAAAGGGGAAGGGAAGTTGAATCTGTAATTGCTCTTGAGTCCTCAGATAACCACTGCTGAAGTTGTTCTTCAAACCTAAAATAATATGATCACAAATTCAGAAAAGTTTGAACATGAAAAGCAAAAAGTTGGGCTGGCTCCATGGCATAGCAGTAATGCACTACACAAAAAAAGCCAGATCCCACATGGTGACCACAGTACAAATTCCGGGCCTGGTCAGCCTGAAGCAGCCAGTGTGACACATGCATGAGTGCCTGAAGGGGATTGTGATATGAGCAGGCTTTGTGGGGATGCTCCTCTTTCTCTCACATGTGCATGTACTTACTCTTATCATGAATAAAGAAAAATAAATTTTAAACACCAAAAAGTTAACTATCATTCACTTTTCCTCTATATATACTTTCCTTTTTTAAAAAAAAATTTCTTGTTATAGGGCATGTGCATTTGCCAAAGACAGACAGAGAGGGGAAGTAAGAAATCACCCCCAGGGGGATGACCATGCCACAGTTCCTTCTCCTCGATTCTCCTCTTGGGATTTTGGGCAGTGCCCATTGTGTTTTTCAAGTCACTGGGTTCAGGACTTTAACTGTGCAAGGTCACGTAGGACCCAGCTGTCTTAACCACCACACCACCTGCTGGCTTGATACTTTAAAAATTTTAAAACCTTTGCTTTTTACTAAGGGTTGAACTAAGCTATGCCATCAACTGAGAAGCAGAATATATGTTTTAATTAAATATCCTCTATCATTAAAAATTTAGTTATATTTAATGACAAAATTTGCATTAATCCAAACACAACTACCTCTATGTGCTACTTAACATTACTTGCAATTCTTTCATTTGGCTGTTTATCTTCTGTCTTTGATTTATTTTAGCCTTATACATCTACAATGAATTATCTTGGATTATCCAACTATATGGATTGCTACTTATAATTTAAAAATAACTCAAAATAATATTGCACTGCCATCAAGTACATGTCTGTTTTCAAGAAAATAGTCTCATCTAAAACCACTTAAATTATACAGGCAAGTCTACTTTTAGAAATCACGACATGTTGGGACCAGCAATTAGTGTAATGGCTGTCACTGAATTCCCATGTAACTGACCACAATGAGAGTCCCAGACCTGGTGGCTTAAACTTACACCAGGCACATGTGCATGCGTGCCCAAGATCCTGAGAGAATGGAGGAGAAGGGATTGTAGCATGGCCATCCCCCTAGGGGGTGATTTCTCGCTTTCTACCTCTCTGTCTCTGTCTTTCTGGTGAGCACACATGCCCTATAGCAAAAAACTCTCAAAAAAAAAAAAAAAAGAAATCATGACACATTCATTCTCTTTTCCAACACATTTATCAAACCCCCACCAAATGCTAGGTAGGAACATAGCACTGAAATAAAACAGAGAAGGCCCAGCTCTAAGAGGCTTATACTCTAGTGGAGGGAGACAAACAAGAAACACTTAAGGGAAACATAGTTTGACATTGAGAAAGATTATAAGCAGAACCACAGAAACAGAGTGGACAGAGGGACCAGCAGGGATGGTATGACTAAACAGATATTTGAGCAGAGATCTGAAACGAGTGCGAAGTTATCTATGGGGATGTTGGGCAGGATGGAGTGGTTAAGGAGTCCTAGGCAAAAGGAATAGCAAACTCAAAGGGAACAGCAAAAAGGCTGGCTGTGAGCTCCCTAATGTGTTCGAGGAAGGAGCAGAGATTGAAGAGGAAATGGGAGATCATACAGACTACCTTCATGAAAAGTTTGCCTTTGATTCTGGGTAAAAGAAGTTACTGGAAGACTGTGAACAAGTTTCAAACAGGGACTGGGACTGCCATGACTAGATTATAGCCTACTGCAATAATCCAGAGGACAAATGGTGGTGTCTTAAATTAGCTGGCAGCCAAGGAGGTCATAACAAATGATCCAATTCTGAATGTGTTTTCAACAGCCAAAAGGGTTTGTGGATGGGAACAATTCTGAGGCATTCAGCCTGGGTATCTGGAAGGATAGAGCTACCACCAACTGAGAAGAACACCAAAGGAAGGCCTGGTTAGGGGAATATAGAGAATTGGATCTAGGATCTGTTAACTTTGCAATGGCCATTAGACATCAAATAGATATAAAGATTTCAAGGAAGGGATAAGATGATATCTAAGTATGGAGTTCAGGAACTCAGGGTTTGAGATAAAAATCTGAGTGGTCAAAATATGGATGATATTTAAAAATCCATGAAACTGAATGAACTCACTGGGAAATGTGAGCAATAGCCAGTCTCCCTCTCCCAGCATGAAGTGGGCTAATAACACACATTAATTGGAAGGCAGCAGGCTTCACCTTTTGTTGTCCTCTTTCTCCAGCAGCAGACTGCTTGACAGACACTGAGCCAGGAGCTCCTCAGCAGATGCTCCTCGCATCAGGTCTTCTGCATTGGGAATCCTCCCCTCTCGGCCATGCTCCATGCTCCTCTTCCCTTTACGATGCCCGTGAAGCAATGGTGTGGGAAAATTGTTTGCAGAAGGATGAGACGACTTTATCCCCAAACTGTAATTACATGTTTTCAAATGCTTATGGTTAGGAAAGAGAGGGAACCTCATGTGAAGGATGTGGACACAGAACTGCATGTGTTCACACATAACTCAGACCTGCATGCCCACCTGGGATGCCAAGCCACTGCCTGTTTCTGAGCTTCCCACAAGTCAAGGAATGGGGCACAGAGGGGAGGTAGCCTCTGTACTTTGCAGTGACTTTCACACATAATCTGTTTTCCCAGAAGCTTAAACTTAAGAAGTATCTCCTCTCTCGGGGCTTCTCAACTTGATGTCTTGCTTCTCATCCCAGTGTTATAAAAAGATTCTCTGTTTTCCTCTAATAGTGGCAAGATCCTTATTTTTTAACATTTAGCTCTAGACTCCATCTGAAAGTAATACTGGGTCATCGGAAAAGTCATGACACATTTTTGCACATGACTTTTCCGATGACCCAATATTTGCAAATGGTAGGAGAGAGGGGATCTGATGTATTCTTGTAACCAGATGCCAATGTCTATTCTTTCCTCACTAATGTCACTACTTTGGCATGGCACTTTTTTCTCTTTTTCTTTTTTTTGGAGAGGTTTTTGCTATAGGGCGCGTGCACTCGCCAGACAGACAGAGAGAGACAGAGAGACAGAAAGCGAGAAATCACCCCCCGGGGGGATGGCCACACCGCAATCCCTTCTCCTCCATTCTCCTCTCGGGATCTTGGGCACGCACGCACACACACCTGGCTTGAGTTTTAAGCTACCGGGTCCAGGACTCGAACCACAGTTAACTACGTGGGAGTCCAGCGACATAGCCATTACGCTAACTGCTGGTCCCCGTTATGGCACTTTTTTCTCATATAAATCTGTCTCTGGACTGTCTGTTTTGACCCACTTATCAATTCCTGCATCACCCTGTAAGTTTATTACTATAAGTTTACTATATGTTTTGATACCAGGTCAGCAGAATTTTCTTGTTATTCAAAATTTTAGCAACTGTACACATTTTCTCATTCTGAAGAAGTTTAGAAATATGGTGTCAAGGGGCTGGCAGATGCTATGTTGGACTGGACTCCCACATGGCTGACCACTATTTGAGTTCTAGACCTGGTAGCTTGCTTTCTCATTTTCCATCTTTCTCTCTGTCTTATCAAACTGGAAAATAATAATAAATAAAGTTAAATAACATAATTCTTTTTAAAAAACAATAAGTTGTCAAGTCCATGGCATGGTGGTTAAGATGGCTAGATCCCACAAAGCCTACTGCCTGCCCAATTCATGTCCCAGACCTTGCTATGAAACATGCCAGACATGTATGCATGCATACCCAGAATCCTCAAAGGAGGTAGAAATGGAGAAGGGATTGGGGTGTGAACATTTTCCATGGGGGATGCTTTCTTACTTTCCCTCCCTTTCTTTCCCTCCCTCTCTCCAGCAAGCACACATGCCCTCTGGCAAAAATTTTTAAAAAAACAATAAAAATTAAAAATCGTCAATACCAGAGGAAAAATATCCCTCTGGTTTCTCATTAGAAATGCTTAGACTTGGAAGCCAGCAGGTGGCATGGTGGTTAAGGGCACTGAACTCCCACACGGCCGACCATGGTTTAAGTCCTGGACCTGGTGGCTTGCTTTCTCACTTTCCCTTTCTCTCTCTCTCCCCAACACTCTGTCCCTCTCTGCTCAAATTAAAAGAAAGAAAGAAAGTTAAATAATTATTTTTAAAAAATTTAAAAGAAAAAATGTTCTGACTTTATAACTTGAGGAAGTGACATGTTTATGCCATTGTGTCCTTTTGTCAACAAAGCTAGGCTGTACCACATTACTCAGGCTTGTTCATTAAATTGGGTTTCCACTATAGATTCCGAGCACTGAGAGCTCCCCTGACAGGGCCTTAACATATTCCCTTATTCCCTGTCAGTTTATGCCCATATGTTACGGACTTTATAACTTGAGGAAGTGACATGTTTATGCCATTGTGTCCTTTTGTCAACAAAGCTAGGCTGTACCACATTACTCAGGCTTGTTCATTAAATTGGGTTTCCACTATAGATTCCGAGCACTGAGTGCTCCCCTGACAGGGCCTTAACATATTCCCTGTCAGTTTATGCCCATATGTTACGAGTTTTTTGCTGTTATAAATGGAAATTTATTATATGTTGAACATACACCTATCAGATTACCTTGCTGAACTCAGTAGTTCTAAAGGCTGTTGATTATCTTACACTGACAACTGCATTGTCTAGAAATGGCAATTCCCCCTTTCTTATACTATTTCTGTCCTTCTATCCCATGCCCCCGTATTAGGCAGGATTTGTGGAACACCAGTGAACAGTAGTGGCAACAGGGGTGGCACAGCCTGGTTCTGACTTTAGTGCTTCTAATATTTTCCAAGAAGCATGACTTTTTTTTTTCCTTTGGCAACTTTATAGTAAGGAGCAATATCAAGTTAGGAATTAGGAATTTTTTTAACCAAGTTTAATAAATCTTACCAGAAATGGGTATAAATTTTAAGAAATATATTTCTTTATTTTTAATTTGCCAGAGGGCACATGAGCTCACTAGGGAGAGATCAATAAAGAAGTAGAGGAGAAAGCATCCCTTCTGGGGCATAATCATGCTGCAATCCTTTCTCCTCCATTTCTTTATCCTTTGGGGTTTGGGGCATGCATACACGTTACCCCACACATCTGTCAAGCCACTGGGGCCAGGATTTGAAATACGTGGTTGGCCATGTGGAATCCAGCTCCCTTAACTACTAGGCCATCAGGCCAGCCCAAGAAATGCACTATAACACCAACTGAAATGATAATTTATTCTTCTACCATGGCACAAACTATACTAATAGATTTTTATATTGACGTGGTTTATCCTAGGAGAAAGCCTATTTTTGAGTATTTTTAGGAGCTGCAGAACTGTATAAGCTAGCATTTTACTTGTTTTTTTTGTTTGTTTGTTTGTTTTTATCTAAGTTTATAAGTAAGATGAGATACCAGATTTTGTTTTTATTGAAATCCTAGTCAGGTGATTTCAGGTCAGGTTATTCTGATAAATGAAGTAAGATATGTGTAACTATCTCTGCTCTGAAACAGTATCTCCTATATAGGATGACCTGTTCCATGAGAGCCTGTCAGAATCCACCCACTGTAGATTCAATATATAGGTGTACTTTGGAAGAAAATGGTAAGGTTTAGCACAGTGACAGAACACAATAAACATGGATCTCACCGTCCCTGACTCAGCTGTAGTTCCTTCTGTGTCTGCAATCTGGCTTGTTCCCACGATAAAGGAATATCATATTTTGACAAATCGTTTTTAAAAAAATATACACATACTTGACCATCTTCACTCAGTGCCTCTGAAAAAATAAAACAAACAGATAAGAACAGCAGCAAAAGAGTAACAGGTGACCACTTGACATTTGCTTAAATTCACTAATTTAAGGATAAGCCCTTCTGATTAATTAAAAGTCATACAATTACATGACTTTCATACATGAGTCAAATATGCTCCAAATGTTCATGTTCAAGGTCCAGAATGACTTAAGTTTAGATTTTGTCAGGCTCAATAATGACTACTCAGAGCCATACAATCCTCTCTGACCTAAAAGTAAGCCTAGAGGGCCTATTTTGATGAGGTGAGTCCAGACCCCCCGGGAACATTCTTAACTCTTCCCAATGTGTATAAGTCACGTGGAGGTTATTGATTTGAAGAAGAAAGTCCTAGGGAAAGGAAGGGTGGGGACCAAAGGGGAAAGAAGCAACATTAAGTATACATCTTTATTAAAATGAGACCAGGAAAATCTCCTAAGGAGCTGGCCTCACAGTGTTGAGTTCTAACCACCTACCTGTTGTGACAGGAAGCCTGGGCGGTGTCCAGTCCCTTAGCTTATGGTTGATACACAAGGCAATGATATCATCCCATGGGATCTCAGTAACTGCAGGTCCTACCCCCTGGTCAGGGGAGGGGCTCTTGCTCTTCCACCTGCGGAATGTCCTGCGGAGCAGATTCTCCACTTGGGACTGGAGGACAGGTTGTGTCTGCCGTGAGCTAGGGATCTGAGAGGCATACTGGACGACCATGGAGCACACAGGGAGCCAGGGGGCTGGAGAGAAAGTGCCTCCTTAGTTATAGGTCTGGCCAAAATACAGATGAAAATTTACATGAAAATATTCTTAATGCTCTATTTTGTTAGGAAAAGGCAACTGTGTGGTTGGAAAGTCTGCCTTTAAATATGACCACAGCAGAACCAGAGCTGTTAAGGGAAAGATCAGCTCATTTCCAGGGTCCAGGTGAGAGATGTGAACTGTCACCCTGGACAGTGTTCACAATAAAGGTTCACCCAGGAGCTCTGACTGCACAGGTCTAGGAATCAATGCTTTCTTTGGTCATGCCTGAGAATCTATACTTTGACAAGTATCCATTTGAGTCTGGAATAGAGGTCTTGGATTCCCTTTGGGAGCCCCAACCTACTGAGGGTAAAGAGGGCTTACACTGAGTGCTTCACTTTTCAAATTTCTTTAATAATGGGAATCAATTAGACCTACTAAAGACTACCTACAACAATACAGAAGGGTACCCAAGTCCAAAGGAGAATTTCCTTGCTAAGGCCATGAGCTCTTACAGCTAAGCAGCCAACAGATTTATTCCCTCCTAACAATATTTACATGGGAAGGAATGACCCACACCACACTGGCTTTGAGTTAGCTCAGGAGACCTAAACAGCAAAAAGGTCTCACTCAGGCACAATGGGCACAGCCAGAACCACAAAACACAGTATGCTTTGACAAAGAAGGAACACTGGCATTAAATAAGAGATGGTGGTTCTAATACAGGGCCACATAGTCCCATGTTCTTTGCCCTAGCCTGTCTGTTCTGATAACAGGGTATCTGTGAGACATGCAGAACAGGCTTCAGGGTTGGTGCTCCTCCCAGCACCACTCTTCACCTTCCTCCAGGGACTTAGTAGATACCCATGGACTGCTTTCCTGGTGAGAAAAGGTCAACAGCCCTTCTCCACAATACCCCAGCTCTTTTTGGCTCCTGAACTCAAGGGCAGGTGAAGGAGGCACAACCCAGAGGCAAGCAAATGCTCAGGAGATATCGATATGCTAACCTCACATTAGTGCCTGACACCTGCTAGACTAACATTACTGTGAGAAGGAAACAGATTGCTTAGCTACAGCCACCCTCTACCCTACCTCAGAATGAGCACGTACCCCCTGGGGGTGGAAGGTCCATCTGTGGAAGCTGGAACCCAAGCACAGCCTGCTTCAGCCAGGCCAGATGCTCTGGGGCATTCCAGTGTAGGTGAGGAAGCACCTGGCTGCCCCCTGCCTCAGCAAACTCAGTGACAGGCCAGGACAGGTCACACAGCTGCTCAGAGGACACCACAGAGGCCAGGAACTGCAGCACACTGTTGAACAGTTCAATGATGGCACCTGGTTCTTGTGAGGTCAAGCCACCCAGACGCCTCTCTCTTCTGTCATGGAAAAACCGGCCACTGAATTCACGGCTAACCCCATCTTCAATGTACTGAATAAGGGTCTGGCAGCAAAGGTCAAGAGTGTGGGGACAGCGAGAGACCAGCCACCGCACTGCCTGTGAAACCTAAAAAGCAAAGACAGTCAGGAGAGACCTGGTTAAACAATTCATGCTATTTTCCAAAAGCTGCTTTTTGAGGAGGCTTGATGCTCTTCCCAGGGTCAAAATAGCTGCCCCCAGCAGATTCCACTAGATCACTATGATCTCAACTGTGCTAGGAAGAGAAGAGAACCTTCCTCTGTGGTTGAATTTGGCCTTCTAGGGTCCTAGAAACATACTAACAGGGGTACCGAAGAGGGATCCTCTCGAGTCTCATCCAGCCTCAAGGAGTACAGCCTACAGGCTCGCCCCTCTGGAAGGACCTCAGTCCTCAGGAAACGAGTCCTGTACACTTTGTTCACCGTGCACAGAATGGAAGCCACATCTTGTTCTTAGAAGGACTAACTGCTTCACTTTGTGCCAGAATGTCTTAATACTCATAGTTATCTTTCTTACATAGTTACTTTTATTTTAATTCATTCCTGGCATCTCCTTTTCTAAATGTAACTGCCACCACAGATGTCCCCCTTTTTTTTTTTTTTTAAAAAAAAAAAAGGTGTTTATCATAGGGCACTTGTGCTAACTGGAGAGAGACAGAGAGAGGGAAAGTAAGAAACCACTCCTTGGGGAACCAGCAGTTAGCATAATGGCTATGTCACTGGACTCCCACATAGTTGACCGCAGTTTGCGTCCCTGGACCCGGTGGCTTAAAACTCACGCCAGGTGCGTGTGCGTGTGTGCCCAAGATCCCGAGAGGAGAATGGAGGAGACGGGATTGTGGCGTGACCATCCCCCCTGGGGGGTGATTTCTTGCTTTCTGTCTCTATGTCTCTCTCTTCTGTCTGGCGAGCGCACGCGCCCTATAGCAAAAAAACCTCTCCCAAAAAAAAGAAACCACTCCTTGGGGCCGGCGGGTGGTGTGGTGGGTAAGGGCGTTGGATTCCCACATGGCCGGCCATGGTTCAAGGCCTGAACCTGGTGGCTTACTTTCTTGCTTTCCCTTTCTTTCTCTCTCTGGTGGTCAAATCAAAAATAACAAGTGGAATTAAATAAATAAATAATAATTTTTTAAAAAAAGAAAAAAAACCACTCCTTGGGGAGATGGCCACGCCTCGTTCTGTTCTCCATTCTCCTCCTGGGATTCTGGGAATGCATGTACACACATATACCAATGATTTTCAAGGCCATGTGAGAGTCCAACATCTTAACCACCACACCACATGCCAGCTCCAGACATCCTTTTTTTATTTTTTTAAAGATAATCTCAGATCATATTCTTTCTTTCTTTTTTAAAGTTTTCACCACAGAGTATGTGCTGTGCACTCACCAGAGAGAGACAGAGACAGATAGTAAGAAATCACTTCCCAGGGAAGAGGGCCACACCACAATCCCCTCTTCTCTATTCTCCTCCTAAAATTTTTGGGCATGCATGCACATGCACCCAGTGTGATTTTCAAGTAGCCAGGTTCGGGACTCGAGCTGCAGTTGGTGATGTGGGAGTCCGATGCCTTAAACACTACTCCTACCTACTGGCCCCAATCACATTATTTATTAATATACTCCAAGGATATTATATACCGTAGAAAAATAATTTTTATATATATGATCTTCAGCTATGAGTGAGAATTCATAAATTTTGTGGGGAATGGGAAGTATAAGTTTGCTTTGGTACAAAAAGTTTCAAACCTATACACAGTTTTTCATAATACACATTTTCCATTAAGTTTTTGAAGACTCCTTGTATATGAATGGTCATATTTTAAATTCATAAAAACAAAAATGCTTTTTAAATTTTACATAACTTAACCCGCAGATAGCAAGACTAAAGGCAAATTTTATCTTTTTATTTTTATTTCTGCTATATTTTTAGGAAGTTCTCTGTATAAAATATAAAGTTAAAATTGCAAACACTAATATACACTAAAATTCAAGGTAGCAAAAGGGGAAAAACCAAAGTATATTGATTGATTTATAAAAATGATGATACTGGGGCCAGCAGGGGGCCTGGTGGTTAAGGTGCTGCGCACTCCTACAAGGCTGACCACAGTGAGTCCCAAACCTGGTGGCTTGCTTTCTTTCTCTCTCTCTGTCTCTCATCAAAGTAAAATAAATAAATGAGTAAATAAAACTAAAATAATTCTTTTAAAAAATAATAATAATAAATAAGATTGAGTAATTCCTTAAAAAGAAAAAGATGATACTTTACCTTAGTTGTGCCTCGTAAATCATTAATAGAATCAGGGATCTCAGTAACAATGTAATCTGAAATCAGCTTAGCTGCAACCAAATCCTGTAGCATCAGACCTTCAAGAGAAACAGACAGAGGTCACATGTGTTCTGCTGTCAATTTATACACACGCTAATGCTTTTCACTACGCTGATCTAACTCACTCCTGTAGTGAACATTCACTGTGGGAATTGTCCCAGTGATTCCCAGCCCTTTCTCAGACCCAGGGGTCTACCCATTTATTATTCAACGTTAGTTCATTCTTTCTTTTTTTCTTTTTTTGGAGAGGTTTGCTATAGAATGCTTGCATCTGCCAGAAAGACAGGGACAGAGAGACAGAAAGCAAGAAATCACCCCCAGGGGAGATGGCCACGCTGCAATCCCTTCTCCTGCATTCTTCTCTCAGGATCTTGGGCATGCACATACACATGCCCAGCGTGAGTTTAAGCCACTGGGTCTGATACTCGAACCGTGGTCGACTGCATGGGAGTCCAGCACATAGCCATTATGCCAACTGCTGGTCCCAGTTCTTTCTTTTTTTAAAAAATAATTATTTAATTTTTATTTATTTTTTTATTTGACCAGAGAGGGACAGAGCAAGAGGGAGGGAAAGTGAGAAGCAAGCCACCAGGTCCAGGGCTCGAACCACAATCAGCCACATGGGAGTCCAGCACCCTTAACCACCACACCATCTGTCGGCCTCCAGCACTAGTTCTTAAACAAGACTTCCTTCACAAACCATCCTCCACTTCCTTCTCGACAGGATCCCCTCCTGGGCTAGGCACGAGCACCACCAATGGAAGTGCAGGCTGGAAGGGCTTGGCCTGCAGGAGCTGCTTAAGCTGCAGCAGGGCCGACAGCCAGTACACATCCTCCTCAACCACATCTTCACTTTTCACTTTGGGAAGAAGCAGCAGCATGAGTCCACTGGCTCCCAGGAGGTCCTTTTGTGTCTCCACAGCATCAAGGGCACCATCACTGAGGGCACCATGGGCTACCTGCAATAGCATCCAGACTGTCAGGATGAATAGGTCAGGGAAAACATCAGTAGTGAATGATCTGCTCAGAGTAAGTACACCAGAGTACACCATACAACAAATGTTTACTGCACTCCAGACAGGCTTGCAGAGGCACTGCAGGTCCAGCCCTCCCTCCATGAGATCATCAATGTGTCCAAGAAACAGCCAGCTGAACAGAATTTAGCTTTCAGCTAGAGTTGTGTTTATCATATTACCATAATCTTCACAGTAAAACAGTGAAGCCCAAAATGACAGAACATGTGTAAAGTAAGCCAGCAGCAGATAAGAGATTCAGATACATTTCTAGAAAGCAATGAGGAATGGACCAATCACTGGGCTAGACAAAGAGGAAGCCACACCTGAAGGCTACAGATGTGGATGTATAAAGAGCCAGGCTGATTAAGCCTACAAAAGCACCAAACACCCAGGCCTCACAGACACTAAGCCCCACAGGCCAGTTTCAGAGAGGCACAATATGTCTCCTTGGGCAGGAATCCTGAGAGGATCCAGATACCTAGGCACCATCAGGCACAGTGAATGTTGACTCAGCATTCTTCACCCTACTCTAAGAGTACCAACAGTTGCCCTGGAGAAGAGATGGGACAAGTCCTTTCCAGAGAAACTGAGCAGCCCAAGGAACAGATGTATAGATCCAGACATGTTGGAGTCCCCCAGAAAAAGGCTTGCTTGCCATTCAGTTCCATTCTACCCTATCCCAAACACAGAACTTCTTACCAGTCTTTTAGGGCTTCACTCAGGTATGGACAGATGGTGTTAACTAAGGCATCTGAGGAGAGCCTCCAACATGGAGAAATAGAATAGCAGTGCAAACAGAACCCAGAAGGAATAGATAATGCATAGAACATAAAAACACTCAAATCCCCAAATCCCTGATATCCTCAAAAAGATAAGATGATGCATCCAGAAATAGTAAAAATAGGGATAAGGAGGAGGAAACTATATTAAATAAAAAATCCAATAGGACATTTGGAAAATAAAATATTTTTAAAACTTCTAGAACAAAGTATAAAGAGATAAAAGAAAAAAGGATAGAAAGCAATCAAGGGTCAGAGGATCAATTGATGAGGTCCAAATCTGACTATAATAGATAGGTACAACAGAAAACAGAAAAAAGGAAATTAGGTATCATAAAAAAAATTCCAGAAATGAGACAGTTTCCACTCTGAAAGGACATGCTAAGCATAGCACAATGAGTATTTGTGCACTAGGTATATCAAAGTGAATTCTCAGAATGCCACAGACAAGGAGAAATGGATTCCAAAGAGAAAATGAGGTCACATAGCAAGAAACAGAAATAGCCTCAGACATCTCAGCAGCAACAGTGTCAGCTAGGTAACAATGGAGCAAAACTAGAAGGAAAATAATTTTCTACCTATGAATCTGTTGGATTGTCAGAAAAGTCATGACACATTTTCACAAAAATAAATATGTAATGACTTTTCTGACACCCCAATACAAAACCTAGTTGAACTATGGAGGAAATGTAAGGATAAAATAAATGCGTTTTTATAAAGGAAAGGACTCAAAAAATTCCCTTCCCATGCATCCTTCCTTTGGAATGGCAAATAGGACATCAAACAAGGGACTAAACCAAGAAAAAATATTGTTGTTGCTGCTAATGGCAGCACTGAACAAGGACTTGGTGTCTGTCAGGCACTGTTCTAAACACTTTGTGTACAAACGCATTTCATCCTCCAGAGTTTGATGAGCACTGCCAATAGGTAGTAGCTTTACGCCCTTGGACAAACTTTTCTGAATAAAATAGGGATAATAAGTGAAAGTGCCAGTACATAGGCTAAGGAACTTGTCCAAGGTCATAGAGCTAACAGGTAGAGAAGCAGGGAACCATGCTTACAACAGTGGCTCTAAGGCACATGCTATCTGAATGGTGGCCCCAATGGCAGCCACACCCTAGGACAACTATGAGCCTAGAAGGGAGCAAGACAACAGTACTTTCTCAAAGGGAGGGCTCCAGGAGATAGGGGATATGGATGGATCAGATAAAGTGACAGAACATTTGGAAAAAAAGTTACATATATAGTCTATCTGGTAAAAATGAAAGAGATATAAAATTACATAAGTGAGAAAATAATTCTCAGAATGCCACAGACAAGGAGAAATGGATTCCAAAGAGAAAATGAGGTCACATAGCAAGAAACAGAAATAGCCTCAGACATCTCAGCAGCAACAGTGTCAGCTAGGTAACAATGGAGCAAAACTAGAAGGAAAATAATTTTCTACCTATGAATCTGTTGGATTGTCAGAAAAGTCATGACACATTTTCACAAAAATAAATATGTAATGACTTTTCTGACACCCCAATACAAACCTAGTTGAACTATGGAGGAAATGTAAGGATAAAATAAATGCGTTTTTATAAAGGAAAGGACTCAAAAAATTTCCTTCCCATGCATCCTTCCTTTGGAATGGCAAATAGGACATCAAACAAGGGACTAAACCAAGAAAAAATATTGTTGTTGCTGCTAATGGCAGCACTGAACAAGGACTTGGTGTCTGTCAGGCACTGTTCTAAACACTTTGTGTACAAACGCATTTCATCCTCCAGAGTTTGATGAGCACTGCCAATAGGTAGTAGCTGTACACCCTTGGACAAACTTTTCTGAATAAAATAGGGATAATAAGTGAAAGTGCCAGTACATAGGCTAAGGAACTTGTCCAAGGTCATAGAGCTAACAGGTAGAGAAGCAGGGAACCATGCTTACAACAGTGGCTCTAAGGCACATGCTATCTGAATGGTGGCCCCAATGGCAGCCACACCCTAGGACAACTATGAGCCTAGAAGGGAGCAAGACAACAGTACTTTCTCAAAGGGAGGGCTCCAGGAGATAGGGGATATGGATGGATCAGATAAAGTGACAGAACATTTGGAAAAAAAGTTACATATATAGTCTATCTGGTAAAAATGAAAGAGATATAAAATTACATAAGTGAGAAAATAAGGCAATTATTTCCTGCAGAAAAAAACAGAAGTAGTCACTTCCGTTTTTGAAACAAACAGTAGTCACAGAGCCATCAAAATATGACCCCACTTACTGAAGTAATATAAAGTGATGATATAGCTGGGGTATGGTAGCAACCACCCATGACAAAGTGATGATGTAGCTATGCTGTAAAAGTAGGGAAGGCTTAGTGGGAACTGGTGTAAGAGGCCTCTCCTCACCTAGTACGGTATGCAGCCACCAAGACTGTCCTCCATGAACCCACTTCCTTATGTTAATGTCCTTATAAATCCACTACCCTGAATGATGAATGACCCTAGTGACTCAATTCTAACAGACAGAATCCAACATAAGTGATAGGATATCACTAATAAGAGTAGGTAATAAAGGGACTATCACATCCACCATGGCTCACTCTTCCTTGCTCAGTCTTATGAAAACCAGCTGCCACATTGTTAGCTGCCTTTTGGGGAGAGCCACATGGCAGGGAACTGAGGAAGTCTCTGGCCATAGCCTGTAAAGAATTGAATCCTGAACACACCACAAGTGAGCTTAGAAGTGGATTCTCTATCAGTTGAACTTTCAGATAAAATCATAAACCTAGCCAACATTCTGATTTCTCCCTTGTGAACCAGAGAATCTAGCTAAGCTACATCTGGATTCCTGACCTCCAGAAACCATGATCTAACAAATATCTGTCCTATAAAGCTGCTATACTGGAGGGAATGTGTTATGTAGCAATAGATAACTAACACATTTAGTTTAATGGGAAGTCAGGAGAGAACATCTAAATGGGTAAATTAAGAAATAGTATGAGAATATGATTTGGAAATATGGAAAATTAAGCCCTGAGGAAAGGGAAAGGAGGCAGGGGCAGCTATTTCTCATTTAACTTTTTAAATACACCAACTTTTCTCTGAAAAGTATGTCAGCCAAGGCTCATTGCTCTACTGGAATCTAGCTTGGTACCTCACACCAAACAGGTATCCATGGGTGTCATCAGGATACAAGGAGAGACAGACATGACATCTGTTTCTGAGACTCTCAAGGTCTTTCAAAAGCACTTTAGAGAATAACATTTATATGATTTCAGTGATATCTGGGAGTGAGCAAAAATGATAAAATCACAGAAGTAAATATACAAAGTGATTGTCACTCACCTTTATACATACACTGACAGAAACTGTCTGGTCCCCTTTGCTGCTAAGTGCATTAAAAAGTGTGAGTGTCTGAATCCCATTAACATCACTGCATGTGTCATCTGTTGAACCGTCATCTCCCATGAATTTGACTTTTAACCAATTTGCTAGAATTCTGTAGATAAAAGAAAACAATCTTAATTCTAAATTTGAACTATAAAGATTTTCAGGAAAAGAAGAAAGAGAAAATATCATATCGATGGAAGTCTACAGACAGCAAACCTTTGTTTTTTGTTTACTTTTTTAAATTTATCAGAGTGTATTTACCAAAGAGAGGGAAAGCAAAAAGCACCACCACCCCACTCTCCTACCCCATGGGGAATGGTCACACCATAATCTCAATCCCTTCTCCATCTCTCCTTATGGAGTTTTAGGCACACACTCACACACATGAACCTGTTTTCCAAACTACCAGGTCTAGGACTTGAACTGTGTAGTCAGCCTTGTAGAATCCAGCTGTCTTACCACCAGACCACAGGCTGACCCAAACAGACATCAAATCTTACTGCAGAGTTCAACTGGACAAAACAGACTCTCATTTCAAAATGGAGCTAGCAAAAAAAAAAAAGGGAACCAGCAGTTAGCGTAATGGCTATGTCGCTGGACTCCCATGTAGTTGACCGCGGTTTGCATCCTGGACCCGGTGGCTTAGAACTCACGCTGGGCACATGTGCGTGCGTGCCCAAGATCCCGAGAGGAGAATGGAGAAGGGATTGCAGCGTGACCATCCCCCCTGGGGGGTGATTTCTCGCTTTCTGTCTCTCTGTCTCTCTCTGTCTGGCGAGCACACACGCCCAATAGCAAAAATCTCTCAAAAAAAAAAAAGGAGCTAGGAACTCTAGTAGTTATTTATTTGGGTAGAAGAGAGAGCACACTCATACAACTGGCTAATTCCTCTTGAAGAGCTAGGAAAAAATTTGAAGCACTAATAAACACTCCTAGAGTTTGAAATACATGTTTTACAGAATCAAAATCCAGAAATCTGAGACCTGAGACCTTAAGAATTTCTAAGTGATGGAACCAGCAGATGGCATAACGGTTATGTTACTGGACTCCCATGTAGTCTATCTATGAGTCCTGGATCCAGCAGCTTGAAACTCATGTCGGGCACGTGAGTGCACGTGCCCAAGATCCTGAGAGGAAAATGGAATAGAAGGAATTGCGACTTGGCTATCGCCCCTGAGGAGTGATTTCTCACTTTCTCAGAGACTTTGTCTTTCTGTCTCTCTCTCTCTCTCTCTCTGGTGAGCACACACGCTATAACAAAAATCTCTTTAAAAAATAAAAACTAAAAAATATAATTTCTAAGGGATATATATTTCCTAATGAATTTACCAAATCAGAAGGCAGCTGTTTTTAGAAATAAATAATGGGCCTAGCAGGTGGCATGGTGGTGAAACGTGCTGGATTCCCACATGGCTGACTGCGGTTTGTGTCCCAGACATGGTAGCTTGCTTTCTCACTTTCCCCCTTTTCTCTGTCTCTCTCTGGTAAAATTCAATAAATAATAATAATAATGGGGCTGGCAAGTGGCATGGTGGTTAAAGGTGCTGGACTCCCACATGGCTGACCACAGTTCAAGTCTTGGACCTGGTGGCTTGCTTTCTCACTTTCCCTCTCTCTCCCTCTGTCTGTCTTTCTCTGATCAAACTGGAAAATATAACAGTGATAAAAAATAAAGTTAAAAAAATTAATTCTTTAAAATAATAATAATAATAATGGGGCTACCAGATGGCATGATGGTTAAGGGTGCTGGACTCCCACATGGCCAACTGTGGTTCAAGTCCCTGACCTGGTGGCTTGCATGTGGTTCTCTCTCTCTGTTCCTCTCTGATCAAATTTAAATAAATAAATAAATCTAAATATGATCATTCTTTTTAAAAAATAATAAGAAATAAAGTTAAATAATTATTTTTTTAAAAAAGAAATTGTAATTTAAATATTTTTTTCCTTTTTGGCTATAGGGGATGGATGTGCACTCACCAGAGACAGATAGAGGGAGAGAAGGTAAGAAATATCCCCTAAGGGGGGGTGATGACACCACAATCCCTTCTCCTCTGTTATCCTCTGGGAGTTTGGGCACACATACATATGCATGCCCTGGCTTAATTTTCAAGCTGTTGGGTTGTCCACGTGGGATCCAGCTGCCTTAAGCTGTACATCACCTGCTAGCCTGCTACTTTTTTTAAAAAAATCAAATCTAGGATCCGTTAGGTGGCATGATGGTTAAGGGTGCTGGACTCCCACGTGGCCAACTGCAGTTCGAGTCCTGGACCTGATGGCTTACTTTCTCACTTTCCCTCTCCCTCTCCCTCTCGCTCTCGCTCTGTCCCTGTCTGGTCAAAATAAAAAAAAAATAAATAAAGTTAAAATAATTCTTTTAAAAAAAAAAAGCAATATAATTCACATACCACAGACTTTTTTTTTTTTTTTGAGAGGTTTTCGCTATAGGGTGCGTGCGCTCACCAGACAGA
>NW_006201261.1:264142-266608 GCF_000334495.1 Tupaia belangeri chinensis
GCAGTCGACTACATGGGAATCCAGCGACATAGCCATTAAGCTAACTGCTGGTTCCCACCACAGACTTTTAACGTATATATTTCAGTGATTTTTAGTTATGTCTACAAGCTTTACAACCATACCATTATCTAATTCTGGAACATTTTATCACTTAAAAGAAACCACATGGGGTTAACTGGTAGCCTGTTGTTTAACGTTGCTGGATCCCACATGGCCAACTGCACGGTTTGAATCCCAGACCCAGTGACTTAAAAGACATGCCAGAGTTCCTGTCCACAATCCTGAAAGGGAAAATGGAGACAGGATTGAGACGTGACAATCTTCCCACAATCCTGAAAGTTGGGAAATGGAGACAGGATTGAGACGTGACAATCTTCCTTGAAGGGGATGCTTTCTCATTTTCTTTTTCTCCTCTCTCTCCCTCTATCTCTCTCTGGCAAGAGCCTGTCCCTCTAGCAAATTTCAAAAAAAAAAAAAAAAGAAAAGAAAGAAACCCCATGGGACCAGCAGTTAGGGTAATGGCTATGTCACTGGACTCCCATGTAGTCGACTGCAGTTCGAGTACCGGACCCGGTGGCTTAAACTCACAATGGGTGCGTGTGCGTGCGTGTCCAAGATCCCGAGAGAACAGAGGAGAAGGGATTGTGGTGTGGCCATCCTCCCTGAGGGGTAATTTCTCGCTTTCTGTCTCTCTCTGTCTGTGTGGCAAGTGCACACGCCCTTAAGCAAAACCCCTCCCAAAAAAAAAAAAAGAAATCCCATGTTAATTAGCAGTCTCCCATCCCTCCTTATACCCAGCTCCTGATAACCACTTAGCTGCTTTCTGTTTCTGTAAATTTGGCTATTCTGGATATCATATATAAATGGAAACACATAATATGTAGACTTTTGTGACTGGTATCTTTCTTTAGCATAATGTTATCTTTGCTTATTCATGCTGAAGCTTATCAGCACTTCATTTTTTCACAGCTAATGAGTAATATTCTTATGTATGAATATACATATTTATCCATTTATCAACTGATAGGCATTTAGGTTGTTTCACTTTTTGGTTACTAAGAATAAGGCTGCTAAGAACATTCATATATATGTGTATGTTTGTGTGGAGATATGTCTGTAATTCTCTTAGTTAATAAACCTAAAAGTAGAACTGCTAGGTTATATGCTAACTCTGTAAGTTTATGAGGAAATGCCGAACTGTTTACCACAGTGTCTGCACCATTATACATTCCTACTAGCAACGTGTGAGGATTCTAACTTCCCTGAACACATTACTTCTTAAGCAGTTACTATAGAAACATATGTCGGCTTAAGAATTTTAAAAAGTTTATTTTACAAAGTAGGTGGGCAAAGAGTGTTGGGGCATTTAAAAAGTATTTAAATTATGAGGCCAGCAAGTGGCCTGGAGATTAAGGCAGGTAGATCCTCTGTGGCCAACTGGGCAGATTGAAAATCATACTGGGTCAGGACCAGCAGTTGGCATAATGGCTATGTTGCTGGACTCCCATGTAGTCGACTGCGGTTCAAGTCCTGGACCCAGTAGCTTAAACTCATGCTGGGTGCATGTGTGTGTGTGTGCCTAAGATCTCGAGAGGGGAATGGAGGAGAAGGGACTGTGGCATGGCCATCCCCCCGCTGGGGGGTGATTTCTTGCTTTCTGTCTCTCTGTCTCTCTCTGTCTTTCTGGCGAGCATACGCATCCCAAAGCAAAAACCTCTCCAAAAAAATAAAAAAACCAAAATCATACTAGGTCCCTGTATGCACATATCCAAAACCCCAAGAAAAGAATGGAGGAGAAAGGACAGCATGGCTATCCCCCTCACACACACAGGGATGATTTCTCACTTTCCCTCTCTCATCTATCTCTGGAAAGCAAGCATGCCCTATAGCAAAATTTTTTTTAAAAAAGGGACCAGGAGATGGCATAATAGTTAGACCACTGGACTCCCACATGGCCGACCGCAGAGGCTTGATACTCAAGCCAGGCACGTGTGTGTGCATGCCTCAAATTCTGAGAAGAAAATGAAGGAGAAGGGATTGTGGTATGGCCATCCCTACTGGGGAATGATTTCTCACTTTCCTTCTCACAGTCTCTTGTCTCTGTCTCCAGCGAGCACACATACCCTAGGGTAAGAACCTTGGGGGGAAAAAAATCTGATTTCTGGCCCAGTCATGGAGATATGAGTGGGAGAGTGCAACTATGCAATGTGGTTCAGGGCACACTGGAGACCCAGATTTAGTTCCTGGCCTGCCTAAACGGGTCAGACACAATGGCACATGCCCATGGTTCTAGCTAATTGGGAGGCTGGGGCAGGAGGATTTTAGCGTGGCAAAACTGTCAAAAAAAATACCTATCTCTGGGGCCAGCGGGAGGCATGGTGGTTGGGGCACTGTACTCTCACATGGCCAACTGTGGTTTGAGTTCTGGTCTTGGCAGGTTAATTTCTTACTTTTCCTCTTTCTCTC
>NW_006201261.1:267948-270123 GCF_000334495.1 Tupaia belangeri chinensis
ACCGCTGTCTCTCTCTCCCTCTTTCTCTCTCTGGTCAAATAAATAATAATAATAATAAATTAAATAAATAATTTTAAGAGTTATTTGTTTGTAATTTTATTTATTATCATTGTTCTTCAATTTTGACCAGAGAGAGACAGAGAGAAAGGGAAAGTGAGAAAGCAAATCGCCAGGTCCAGGACTTGAACCATGGTCAGCCATGTAGGAATCCAGTGCCTCAACCACCATGCGACCTGCTGGTCACATAAATAAATAATTTTTTACAAAAAGAAAAATGTGTCTAATTAAAAAAAGAAAAACCTGGGACCAGCAGTTGGTGTAATGGCTATGTCGCTGGATTCCCATGTAGTTGACTGTAGTTCAAGTCCCAGACCTGGTGGTTTAAACTCACACCAGGTATGTGTGTATGCGTGCCCAAGATCCGGAGAGGAGAAGAAAGGAGAAGAAATTGCGGCATGGCCATACCTGGGGGGTGATTTCTTGCTTTCTATCTCTCTCTCTCTGTTTTTCTGGCAAGCACCCTGTAGCAAAAACCTCTCCCCACAAAAAAAAAAGAAAAAAAAAAAAAACATCTCTCTCTTTTGTTCTTTCTGTCTCCTGTCTGTCTCTCTCCAACAACAAAAGGATGATTTCTGAAAGTTATTTGGTTACAGGAAATAATAGCATAGCAATTTTTTTTATTTCTTTTTTAAAATAACAAAAAAAATCTTTCCTAAGGGGAAAATAACAGAACTATAGCAAGCTATAAACTGGTCATTGGAAAAGTCATGACACATTTTTTGCATAGAAAAACAGAAAAATACATCATGATTTTTCTGACAACCCAGTATCTTCCCCAAGAGTCTTAAAATGAAGTAGATTCTAATTAATATACCTCACCATAGCTTTTTTTTTCTTTTTCTTTTTTTTTTCTTTTTTGGAGAGGTTTTTGCTATAGGGTACGTTCGCTCGCCAGATAGACAGAAAGAGACAGAGACAGAAAGCGAGAAATCACCCCCCAGGGGGAATGGCCACGCCACAATCCCTTCTCCTCCGTTCTCCTCTCAGAATCTTGGGCACGCACGCACACGCACCCGGTGTAAGTTTAAGCCACTGGGTCCAGGACGCGAACCGCGGTCGACTACATGGGAGTCCAGCAACATAGCCATTACGCTATCTGCTGGTCCCTACCTCACCATAGCTTTAAGTAACAGCTCTTAAATACTTTGGACTAACACTATCATCAAGTTAACAGAGGAAAAATTGAAATAAACTCTAAAGCGTTGACTTAAAATCATGAGCCACACAGATGCAAGTCTAAGCATTAAAACATAATCCTGAGCCAGCCCTGTAGCCCAGAGGTTAAAGGAGCCAGGTCCCATATGGCTGACCACACACGGTTCCAGTCCTAGCCTCAGTAGCATGGTTCAATCCAGCCAGGAACATTTTTGTGCATGCCCAAAATCCTGACAGGATAGAGATATGGAGGAGAAGGAATTGCACCCAATTTGAGGGAGCTTTCTCCCTCTGTCTCTGTCTCTGCCCCTCTCTGAAGAATATATGTGTCTTCTAACAATTAAAACAAAACCATAATTCTAATGCCTCTGGGCTCCTACAATGTGAGAGAAAGGCCCCAACCCAGGCCCACCACTATCCCCTGTCTGAGACTCATAGAGAAGTTATTCTACTTTCTGGCATTTAAACCTAATAGAGGGAAATCCCCCTGACCTGCTAGGACTTCCTGGGGACTGCTCTTCTCCATCGGGCAACACCAGCACCAGCTTCCAAAATACCCGCTCTCGCCTCCCAGGAAGGTGCTCAGCTACAAGGGATGGCAGGTCCAGAGGCGCCCATGCTGCGTCACTGAAAGGGGTAGACCACTATGAGTTAGCCACTGTGTGAGCCTAGGCAGGAAAAGCATACACAGCAGGGCAGGACAAACCTCAGCAACTGCTGGTGGAAGTGCTGAACCTTCATCTGGTGAGCCGTCTTGTTCCTGAGCCACTTTAACCTACAAAGAAAAGGAAAATGACACTATGCCTACATGAGGCTTGCTCATGCCCACAGAAGGAAATTAGCACAGTTTGAGTCCCAGGCCCGGCAGCTTAAAACACACAGGGCACATATACACACGTGCCCAAAATCTCTAGAGGAGAATTGAGGAGAAGGGATTGCAGTGTGGCCATCCCCCTGGGG
>NW_006201261.1:270194-274670 GCF_000334495.1 Tupaia belangeri chinensis
TCTTTTTTTTTTTTTTTTTAAAGACAGGTTAATGGACCAGTAGATGGTGTAATGGTTATACCACTGGACTTCCACATAGTAGAGTCCTGGACCCAGTGACATAGAACTCATGCCAGGTACATGTGCATGCGTGCCCACCCAAGATCCTTTTTTTTTTCTTTGCTATAGGACACATGTGCTCACCAGAAAGACAGAGAGAGACAGAGAGACAGAAAGCGAGAAATGACCCCCCAGGGGGTATGGTCACACCGCAATCCCTTCTCCTCCAGTCTCCTCTCAGGATCTTGGGCACGCATGCACATGTGCCCGGCGTGAATTTAAGCCACTGGGTCCAGGGCTCGAACCGCAGTCGACTACATGGGAGTTCAGCGACATAGCCATTACGCTAACTGCTGGTGCCCCCACCCAAGATCCTGAGAGGAGAACTGAGAAGGGATTGCAGTGTATCCATCCCCACTGGGGAGTGATTTCTTGTTTTCTGTCTCTGTCTCTCTAGCAAGCGTATGTTCCCTAGAGTAAAAATCTCTCTAAAAAAAACCAGAAAAAGAAACAAGTTAATCAGAGGACTCCATTCCAGATATCAAAAGAAAAAAGAAGTTATCTGTTGTGTGTTTACCATAGGAGATTCCACAATAAACCCACAAAAATTTCTGCCCTTTAAAAACAAATGCTTTCATAGGGAGAGAATAGCCTCTTTTAGTGAGGGAAGTGTCAGTGCCATATGTAGCAAATGCTACAAGGTGGGGCAGGAACTCTGGTGCAAGTGCTTGTCTCACTCAGGGTGGTCAGAGAAAAGGGCATGTAAGCAAAGCCCTTAAGGAAAGTGGGTGGAGCCAGCATCCCTATTTCTGGAATACAGCAAAGGGGATAGCCATATATTGCTAGGACTGGATCTGCATGGAGAGAGCAATGAGGGCAACTAAGGGAGGGGGTTTGTCTCATGGCGCAAAGATTCGGGCAGTGGCAGAGAAACGTCAAAAAAAAAGGTGAGGCATCATGCTAGGGTGCTAGTGGATACTTCTGCTGTGGTGCTGAGGATGTAGGGAGTGAGGTCCAGAGTGTAAGTCAGCAGGCAGTCAGGCAGCTAAAATAATAGACTAGGAAAAGGCTGGAGGGCCATGCCAAAAGGCCTCAAAGGAGGCACTGGGGCAAGGAAGTCACCTTCTGCAGTAGCATGAGTGTGGACAAGATTGTGTGTAAACAAGATGGAAACAGGAGAAGCAGGGCATCTGGAAACAGAGGGGACAGGGTAGGGACAAGGATGAGATCCTGAGGCCAACATGGACCTCTGACTGCCTCAATGAGAATGGATATGGCCTATACTTAAATTGGGAAGACCAAGATAAATTATATTCTACTGAGTTATATTCTACTGCCAGGCCCGTGAGTTCTTAAGGTAAGTTTCATGAGATCAGAGCCCAACTTCCCAGTGGTAGAGCAAGACACATGTCCACAACCCTAGGAGAGGCAATCTTCAAGATACTGCCTAGGGATCAGCAGCTGGTGTAGTGACTATGTTGCTGGATTCCCATGTGTTCAATCGTGGTTCGAGTCTTGGACCCGGTGGCTTAAACTCATGCTGGGCACGTGTGTATGCATGCCCAGGATCCCGAGAGGAGAATGGAGAAGAGATTGTGGTGTGGTCATCCCGCCCAGGGCCTGATTTCTCGCTTTCTATCCCTCTGGCTCTCTGAAGAGTGCATGCACCCTATAGCAGAAACCTCTCTGGAAAAAAGAAAAAAAAAAAAAAAAGATACAGCCTGTGCCTGTCCTCATTTCCTGACCTCCACTTGACCTAACTCTGAAAATGCAAATGTTAATTCAACTCTTGTTAAAATGAAGTGGGAGAAGGAGAGCCCTGAGGAGGCATGCAGTGTCTGAATGCTGACCTGGTACAGGAGATGCCCACTTTCCCTGCATGGCCCAAGTCCAGGAGGCCTTTGGCCAGGTTCTCCTCAGCAATGGGACACTCTGCACTGGGCACCAGTGCCTTCAGCTGGTCATTCACGTCCACACAACAGGGCGCTGCAGGAAAGGCCCGCATCTGGCGCCTCAGTTTCTTCCGGGCTGCAACAGCTTCCCTCCACCTGGTGGACACACAAACACAGAATCACTAGGTATTAATATTTTCCAGATTCACCCCAGAGGACAAATACAAAAACATGCTTCAGCATCCTGACACAGAAAAACACATTTTTGGTAATCTGTTTGGGTCTCTTCCAGCAAGTCCTCAAACAGGAAAAACAGATCAGAATTAAAACTCAAGCATAGGAGTCATGATATCAAATGATAACTATGAGCAATGAAACTATCAAAGAGCTATATTGAACAATCTTTGGAGGCTGATTTGGCAATATGGATACAAGTATAAGACGCGAGTGCCCTTGGTCTAGTTGGACTTTATCTCCAGATACGTGTGCAGACATGTTTACACAAGGAAGGTCACTGCAGCACTCTTAGCCATAGGAGAAGAGAGCAGGCTGCATGAAAGATGGTCAGCAGGCGACCAAGAAGGTCATTTTGGTACATTTGCAAAATGATAACCCCCTCAATATTACTGACAATAGTAGGAAGAGCTTGAGATTCTGCTATGGTTAGGCCTCCACCTTATATCAAATAAAGAAAAGCTTAGAATAGAGCAAGGAATATACTCCCACTTCTGTCAACAACCACACAAAAAGGACAGAAATCTTCTGGATAAGGTACACAAGCAGCTGCAACTTCTGAGGTATGGACAAGGGTCTGTTATAAAAAAGGGACTCACTTTTCTTTGTATCCCATATATAGGGTAGTGATTTCCAAGGACATTGTTACATACTTTAAAATTTATTATGAAATGAATCACTGTATAACATACATAACACATATATGTCCTGTTTAGAGATTACTGCTCAAACATTTACATACTTCTGTCCATTTGAGAAACTATGGCTGTAACCACCACCCCACCTATTCTCAAAGGGAACCAATAGACTGAGTATGTATATTCATTATGTTCCTTCTACTACTATATATAAATCCCAATTTATTTAGTTTGAATTTTCATTATTTTGTAGAGGTCAGAGAGAAAAAGAGACAGGGAGAGGGAGAAAGCATCCTCCATTTGGATGTGGTCATGCCACAATCCATTCTCCCATTTCTCCATCCTGTTGGGATTTGGGTTATGTATGTATACAAACGGAGCATGTTTTTCAAGCTGCTGAGGCTGGGATTCAAACCTCCTAGGCAGCCATGTAGGATATAGCTCCCCAACCTCTAGGCCAAAGGCCAACACTGAATACACACTATATATTGTATTTATTTCCCCAAAATAGCTTTTTTTCTTAGTAATTATGTTTTGGAAATTCATACATGGAGCAGCAGGTAGCATAGTGGTTAAGGTGCTAGACTCTCACATGGCCAGTTGAGGTTTGAGCCCTGGACCTGGCAGCTTGAAAATCACGCTAGGCATGTGTGTGTGCGTGTCCCAAATTCCAAGAGAAATATTAAAGAAAAGGGACTGTGGTATGGCCGTCCTCCTGGGGGGTAATTTCTCACTTTCCTTCTGTCTTTCTCTGGTGAGCAAAAGCACCCTATGAAAAACGTAAAAAAAAGGAAAAGAAAAACTCATATATGTTGGTGCATGGAGCCATAATTTGACTTGTTGACAACAATTTCCCAGTGTCTAGCAAAGAGTAAATAGAAGACAGCCTATAAATACCTATTGAAATACAGAGCAGCTGTCACTCCCCAACTGAATTCCTTCCTTACTCCCTTTATTTACAAAGCACACATGTGCATGTATGTATACATAATTGTTTCTATATAAAAGTATAATCCAATTAGAATAGAGTCCATGGGGCTGGCAGGTGGTGTGGTAGTTAAGGGCACTGGACTCCCACATGGCTGACGGCAGTCTGAGTCCCAGACCTGGCAGCTTGCTTGAAATTTGAATTTGATAAAACTTCCTGTGTGTGTGGGATTCTATCTTCTACATGATTTTATCTGTAAGCACAAATGACTTACCGTTGTAGATACTTGCAGAAACACTGAAGTTCCTGGAGTGTCTCCTTTGCAGTCTGAAAAATTTCCTCCACAAGAAATAAGTCCACCAGGTGGGTACAAACATCCTCACAGCAACGGGCCATGCGGACCCTCTGGTCTATCTCCACAGCATTCCTAGGAAACAAGGCAATCAACACGGAAGATACTGCACCAGGGCAGATACCCCCAGATACTTGCTTTAAAATGCAAGTCTACATTCTTTTTTTTTCTTTTTTTTGAGTTTTTTCCTATAGGGTATGTGCGCTTGCTAGAAAGACAAGGAGAGACAGAGAGACACAAAGCAAGAAATCACCCCCAGGGGGGATGGCCACACCACAGTCCCTTCTCCTTTCAGGATCATGGGCGCACAGGCACCTAGCGTGAGTTTAAGCCACCGGGTCCAGGACCTGAACCATGGTCGACTACATGGGAGTCCAACAACATAGCCATTAC
>NW_006201261.1:274774-275234 GCF_000334495.1 Tupaia belangeri chinensis
GGGGATGGCCACGCCGCAATCCCTTCTCCTCCATTCTCCTCTCAGGATCTTGGGTATGCATGCACACGCGCCCAGCATGAGTTTTAAGCCACCAGGTCTGGGGCTCAAACCGTTGTCGACTACATGGGAGTCCAGTGACATAGCCATTATGCCAACTGCTGGCCCCCCCATTAAGTCTACATTCTTAAAACTGAAATGTAGTTAAATCTTCACTGTAAAAGAAGCTTTAAGATTTCATTTTTACTCAAAGTACAAACATCTGTAATGATAGAGGGACAAAACAAATAAGTGGTGGAACCAACAGGTACTGTGGCAATTAAGGTGCTAGATCCACATGGTCAACTCCACAGTTCGAGTTCTGGTCCAGGTGCTTAAAAAAAAAATACCAGGTGCATGTGTGTAAGTGCCCAAAATCCCTAGGGGAGAATGGAGGAGAAGGGACTGTGGCATGGCCATCCCC
>NW_006201261.1:275280-291762 GCF_000334495.1 Tupaia belangeri chinensis
CATAGGTGCACACACCCTATGGCAAAAATCTTAAAACAACAACAACAAAAAGTGCCATAGGGTACCAGGTTACAGGCCCAAAGGGACATTGTAATAGTCAAGAAGTAAACCTTTATTTTTATAAAATTTTAAATTTTTGAATTACCATTGAGAAACTGTAAAATCTTATCAGCATATCTGACATTTCTTATTAAAATCTCAAATACATGATAAATGCATATGGCTACCAAAGATGGCTACCTATGATCATGGTGGCCCTCAGTCAGAAAAAAATTTTTATAACAAAATTCTATCAGACAAGGGAACATAGAACTATATCAAATACATTTAGTCATGAAATCAAAGTAGATTAAACAGGCAAGACACACTTCCAGTAGCCCATCCTTAGTGATGCTGGAGACAGCCTAGGACTGAGCTAAACTTCAAGGCTCTGGGATTGCAGAACAACTTTCCCTGCATATCAGCAAGTCCTGGGTTTTACCTGTCTCTTAACATTTCTTACTTGGTTTAAGAACAGACATAGAGGGAACCAGCAGTTAGCGTAATGGCTATGTCGCTGGATTCCCATGTAGTCGACCGCGGTTCGCGTCCCAGACCCGGTGGCTTAAAACTCACGCCAGGCGCGTGTGTGGGCGTGAGAGGACAATGGAGGAGAAGGGATTGCGGTGTGACCATCCTCCCAGGGGGTGATTTCTCGCTTTCTGTCTCTATGTCTCTGTCTGTCTGGCGAGCGCACGCACCCTATAGCAAAAGTCTCTCGTGGTTACATCACTGGTTGGCATCACGGTTACATCACTGGACTCCTACATGGCCAACCCACATGATCAAGTCCCAGATCTAGTGGCTTCAAACTCATGCTGGGCACATATGCATGTGGGCTCAAAATCCCGAGAGGAAATGGAGGAGAAAGGACTGTGGTATGGCCATCACTCCCACCCTGGGCATGATTTCTCACTTTCTGTATTTCTGTTTCTCTCTCTCTGGCAAAGTGCACATGCCCTATAGCAAAAAAAAAAAAATCTCTCCCTTAAAAAAAAAAAAAATAATAATAATCCATCACTTACAGTAACTACAGAAACAGACTCCAACTGAAGGACTCATTAATTAAATGATACACTTCTGCCTATGAGCTGTGTTCCCTTCTGCATTGGAACCTATGATACATATCAACATGGCCCATCACCTTCAGGGCTACCTCAGGGGAGCTTAAATAAAAAGAACAATTACCCTTCAAAATTGGATCCTCTCTTTCCTGAAACTTGGTGGTGAAATTATTAAATGAAATTCTTAGGTGAGAGAGCTCAAAAAGGTCTAATATTAATGAAACATGAGAAAGGGTCTTCTCCTACTTGAAAAACACTAATGGTACATTAGAGAAGACTTGACTAGTGAATTATTTTGCTAATAGACACATTACCCTACCCAGGGCAGGGTCCATGACAAGGAAAGAATTAAAATTATTTCCCCCTGCCTCCACTCTCTGAAGCCAACAGAAGCATAAGTACTGAGATGGCACTTCATCATTTGCCTATCCCGATGATAAGCTCCTTGTTAAATTTAAGTGCATCCCACCTACCCTTGTTCATAAAACCTTGGTAGCCCTCTTCCCTCCTGCCAGTCTATACCCTGGCACTGCAGAACCCCAGCACTTTACTTACTTCAACTGGTTTCCCTCACCCACTCTTTCACCATGAGTTCCATAAGCTCTGCAGCCAGGCCTTGGCTCAGCTGAGTTAATACCAATTCTCTCTCTTGTTTCAACCTACAGTAAAAGATAAAGCACAAGGGTAATGTTTAAGAGTAAAAATAAGAGATGTCTGTTTTAGTCCTTGACCATGTAGATAAGGATTTAAATTATGCTCCCTACGTTGGCAAGACATCCCTATTCCAACTCCCCTGTCACCACCATCTCTCCCCTGCCTGTCCTGGCTAAAGAGTGGCCACTACTCACAAGGTGATTATGGCCTGGATACCCCCCCACACACACACTCCTTGGGCCAATGCATATGAGGGTACTATAGGGTGATTGGGAAAGCCATGACACATTTCTGCAAAGAAAAACAGAAAAGTACGTCATGACTTTCCCAACAACCTAATAAATGGGCCAGCAGGGGTCTGAGAGTAGCACAGTAGACTATAGGGCTGGCATTACAGGCTAGGACCAGTTTTCTCCTGTGTCCATACACTCTGACCTCCCTCCATGCCCTGCTATAAGGACAAGACACACTCACCTTTCCTCTTCAGCCTGTCGCCTCTCTTCCTCCCTTCTCTCCCTTTCCTTAGTCACTTCTTCAGCTGCAATGTGCCTCAGAATGCCTGCAGTTGCAGCTGTTAACAGATCCTCCATAGCAGCAATAGAAACACTATACAGAGAAAGCATTCAAAATCAGAAGAAAAAGAAAATCCAAGCAAACCACAACTAAACTTCCAACACTGACAAGGAAGACAAATACTTACTTGGCTTTTGGCATAAAATTTACACCTATTAAACATACAATCTACCAAAGTTGAAACAAGAAGAAAACCCTAGGGGCAGAAGGCTTCACTGGCAAATTCTACCAAACAGTTGAAGAAAAATTAACACCAATTCTCTCTTCAAACACACAAAAATTGAAGGAAAGATAAAATTTCCTAATTCTGTGAGGCCAGCATTGTCCTAATACCAAAGACACAACATAAAAACTTCAGGCCAATATTCCTAATGAATATTGATGTAAAAATTCTCAACAAATACTAACAAACTGAATTTGGCAGCAAAATTAAAAGATTATATGCCATTACCAAGTGGGATTTACTCCAGAAATGCAAAAATAGCTCAATATATAAAAGAAAACATTTCTGTTGCTGCAGAAAGAGCATCTAACAAAATTAAACACCATGTCATGACTAAAAAGAAAGAAAAAAACAAACTAAGAATAAAAGAGAACTTCCTTAATATGACAAAAGTCATATATGAAAAATGACATCCTTCTTAGTGGTAAAAGACTGAAAACTTTCCCTTAAAAAGGACTAGACAGGGATCAGCAGTTAGTGTAATGGCTATGTCGCTGAATTCCCAACGTAGCTGACCACGGTTCGAGTCCTGGACCCAGTGGCTTAAACTCATGCCAGGCGCATTTGCGTGTGTGCCCAAGATCCTGAAAGGAAAATGGAGGAGAAGGGATTGCAGAGTGGCCATTCCCTCTGGGGGGTGATTTCTCGCTTTCTATCTCTCTGTCTGTCTGGCGAGCGCACACACCCTATAGCAAAAACCTTTCCACACACACAAAAAAAAGGACCAGACAAGGATGCCCACTTTTGCCACTTCCATTCAAAGCAATACTGAAAGTTACAGCCATAAGTTAGAAAAGAAAAAGAAATAAAAAGCATCCAAATTAGAAAGGAAGAATGTAAACTATATTTATTCACATATTATATGATCTTATATATAGAAAACTCTAAGGAATCCAACAAAAACCTATTAGAATGCATTCAGCAAGGTTGAAGGATAAATATCAATATAGAAAAATCAATGGTATTTTTATATGCTATCAATGAAAAAATAAAAATATGAAATTAAGAAAATAATCTCACTTATAATAGCATCAAGATTAATAAAATAATTGGGAATAAATTTAATAAAGGAGGCAAAACTATATACTGAAAGCCATAAAACACTGCTGAAAGAAATAAAAAACAAACTAAATAAATGGAAAGACATCCCATGTTCACAGATTGGGAGAATTCAGTGTTGATGGATTGGAAGATGTAATATTGTTTACATAGTAATATTTCCCAGAGGAATCTACAGATTCAGTGAAACCCTATCATAATCCTAACAGGATTTTTTGCAAAAATAGAAAAACTCATCCTAAAATTCACAAGGAACCTGACTATCTAAGCAATCATGAAAAAGAATTAAGTTGAAGGATTCATGTTTTGATTTCAAAACCTACTACAAAAGCTACATTAGCCAAAAACAGTGTGATACTGACATAAGGACAGACACACAGACCAATAGAATAAAACAGAGAGCAGAGAAATAAACCCTCATATATATATAGCCAAGTGATTTTTTTTTTTTTTGTAGAGGTTTTTGCTATAGGGCACGTGCACTCGCCAGACAGACAGAGAGAGACAGAGAGATAGAAAGCGAGAAATCACCCCCCAGGGGGGAGGGCCACGCCTCAATCCCTTCTCCTCCATTGTCCTCTCGGGATCTTGGGCATGCACGCACATGCACCTGGCGTGAGTTTAAGCCACCAGATCCGGGACTTGAACCGCAGTCGACTACGTGGGAGTCCAGTGACATAGCCATTACGTTAACTGCTGGTCTCACCAAGTGATTTTTAACAAGGGGGCTAAGACCATTCGGTGGAGAAAGGAGAGGCTTTCCTAGTGAGGAAACTACACTACCATATACAAAAAAATAAAGTTGGACTCTTATCCTACGCCATATAAAAAATGAGAGAGAGACCAAAAGACGGTGTTAAGTTATCTCGCTGGACTCCAACACCCAGCAGCTTAAAACATGCTGGGGGCATGTGCCTACGTGCCTAAAATCCTTAGAGGAGAATGAAATAGAAGAGATGGCGACATGGTCATCTTCCTGGCGGGTGATTTCTCCCTCTGTGTCTCTCTGGCTAGCACGCATGCCCTACAGCAAAAAAACTCTCTAAAAAAAAAAAAAAAGAAGACATAGAAATGAATGAATCAAAGAACTTAAGAATTAAAGCTATAAAACTTTTGTTCATAGAAATGAATGAATCAAAGAACTAACTTAAGAATTAAAGCTATAAAACTTTTGTTATTGTTATTTTGTTAAGAGGTTTTTGCCTTAGGGCATGTGCACTTGCTGGAGAGAGAAAGAGACAGAGAGAGTGTGAGGGAAAATGAGAATCACCCTGCAGGGGAAATGGCCATACTGCAATCCCTTTTCTTCCATTCTCCTCCTGGGATCTTGGGCTCACACGCACACACGCCCAATGAGTTTCAGGCCACTAGGTCTGCTGTGGCTGGCCATGCGAGAGTAAAGTGACATAACTGCTATGCCATCTGCTGGCCCAAGACTGTAAAATTCTTAAAAGGGAAAACCTTTATGACACTGAATTTGGTCATGATTTCTTAGATATGACCCAAAAAGCACAGACAGCAAATAAAGAAAAAATAGACAAATGAAACTACATCAAAATTTAAAACTTTGGGTCCAGCAGATGGCATGGAGGTTAAGGCACTGAATCCCATATTGCTATCTGTGCAGTTCAAGCCCTGTACTTGGCAGCTTTAAAATCATGCCAGGCATATGTGCATGTGCGCCCAAAATCCCAAGAAGAGAATAGAAAAGGGATTGTGGTGTGGCCATCCCACCTTGGAAGGTGACTTTTCTCTTTCTCTCTCTTTCTCTGTCTCTCTCCGATGAGGGTACACGTACAACAACAAACTAACAAAAAAATAATATCAGGTCCAGCAGTAATGCTCTATAAATTCTGGACTCACATGGGAAGGTCCCTGATTCATATCCAAGGGCTCCCATACACTCCACCTGAGCCCATGCCCATGATCTAGGCTGGCAGGAGTGGACCACCATGTGAAGACCCTATTGGGAGTGCTTGTCTCTCTCGCTCCTGTTTCTATAATTTATGGAATAAATAACAATACTTTAATGAAAGAAATTTTAAATTTTGCACAACAAACAATGCTATTAAGAGAGTGAAAAGACAGGACCAGCAATTGGCATGGCTATCGCTGAACACCCGTGTAGTGAAACCACTTTGAGTCCCAGACCTGGTGGCTTAAACTCACGCCGGGCACATATGCATGCGTGCCCAAGATCCCGAGAGGAGAATGGAGGAGAAGGGATTGCAGCGTGGCCATCCCCCCTGGAGGGTGATTTCTCACTTTCTCTCTCTGTCTCTGTCTTTCTGGCAAGCACACACGCCCTATAGCAAAAACCTCTCCAGAAAAAAAAAAGGAAGAAAATATTTTCAGGGCCAGAAATGGTTAAGACAGCCATAGCCTAGTGATTAAGGGACCAGGATCCCAGCCCCAGTGGCATGAAAAACACAATGGGCTCATGTGCATGCATACCCAAATCCTGAGAGGAGAAAAGAGGAAAAGAGGTTGCAGCATGGCCATCCCTTTCTACATGATTTCTCACTTGCCATCTTTCTTGTCTCTTTCTCTGTGTCTATTTCCAGAGAGTGAACATGCCCTATAGCAAATTTTAAAATAAATAAATACAAAAATAAAATAAAATAAACAAACACAGGAGATCAAACCTGTTACCCTTATGATGGATATTATAAAAATGAAGCAAACAACAACAAAAATAGATGATAACTGGGACCAGCAGTTAGCGTAATGGCTATGTCGCTGGACTCCCACGTAGTCAACTGTGGTTCGCGTCCCGGACCCGGTGGCTTAAAACTCACGCTGTGCACGTGTGCGTGCGTGCCCAAGATCCCGAGAGGAGAATGGAGGAGAAGGGATTGTGACGTGGCCATTCCCCCTGGGGGGTGATTTCTCACTTTCTATCTCTCTGTCTCTCTGTCTGTCTGGTGAGGGCACGCACCCTATAGTAAAAACCTCTCCAAAAAAAAGACAGATGATAACAAGGGTTGGCAAGGACACAAAAAACCCTGGAGCATTGCTATAAAATGGTAGTCACTGTGGAAAACAATTTGATGGTTTCTCAAAAAATTAAAATAGTTTATATGACCCAGCAATTATAATCTAGCAAAATGAACTTTGAAGGTATTATGCTAAGTGAAACACGGAAGACATAAAAAGACAAATAACAGGACCAACAGTTGGCATAATGGCTATGTCTCTGGACTCCCATGTAATCGACTGCAGTTTGAGTCCTGGACCCGGTGGCTTAAACTCACGCTGGGCGCATGTGCGTGCATGCCCAAGATCCCGAGAGGAGAATGGAAGAGAAGGGATTGCAGCATGGCCATCCCCTACCCGGGGGGGTGGGGGGGGAGTGATTTCGTGCTTTCTGTCTCTCTGTCTTTCTGGTGAGCACATGTGCCCTGTAGCAAAAACTTCTCCAAAAAAGCAAAAAGACAAATACTATATTAATGCACTTATGTGAAATACCTGGAGTAGGCAAATTTATAGAAAACAGAGTAAAACAGAGGTAACAAGGGGCTGGGTAAAGGGAAAAAATAGGGAATTACTGTTTAATGGATATAGAGCTTCCATTTGTAATGATGGAAAAGTTCTGAAGTAGTGATCATATTAATAAATATATAACATCATGAATGTATTTTATGCCACTGGATGATAAATATAAAGATGGCTAAAATGTTAAATTCTATTAGGTATATTTTGCTATGTTAAAAAAATTAATCCCTGGGCTGGCAGGTGGCATGGTGGTTAAGGGCGCTGGACTCCCACATGGCCGACCACGGTTTGAGTCTTGGACCAGGTGGCTTGTTTTCTCACTTTCTCTCCTCTCTATCTCTCTCTGGTCAAATTAAAAAAAAAAAAAAACAAAAAAAAAAAAAAAAAAAAAAAAAAAGCCTATCATAAATCATTAAAAAAAAAAAGAATCCCATAAAAATAACATCTTTTTGGGGCCAGCAGGTGGCATGCTGATTAAAGGCGCTGGGTTCCCACATGGCGAACCAGAGTTCAAGTCCCAGAGCTGGTGGCTTGCTTTCTTGCTTTCCCTTTCTCTCTCTCTGTCTGGTCAAATTAAAAAATAACAATAACAAATGGAGTTAAATAAATAAATATTTTTTAAAATGAAAAAAATCATTTCTTTTTAGTTTCATTAAACATATATATCTAACTATAGAGTAAACAAATAGATCAAACTTCTAGACAAGGTTGAACCTTTTGGACAATCTAATTTTACACAGGAGAAATGACACCTTTTCTTATCACTGTGCAGTTAGTTTTTTTAAAGGTTATTTTTAAGATTTATTTTATCTTATTTTATTTATTCTTCTTCTTCTTCAATTTGATCAGAGACAGAGAATGAGAAAGCAAGGCACCAGGTCCAGGACCTAAACCACAATAGGATTTGTGGGAGTCCAGCACCTTAACCATCATGCCACCTGCCGGCTCCCATTCTAAGATTTTTAAAAGATGTTTGCAATCCTTGAGAAAACCAGATTCATGACATTTATTCCACCTCAGTTGGCTTTATAAAAGTTGCTTAAGAATCTGGAAAGATTTGTATCATTACATTTATTACGATTAAAGTAGGGACCAGCAGATGGCATGGTTACATTGCTGGACCAACCACAGCTCAAATCCCTAACCCGGTGGCTTAAAACAGCCCAGGAGCATGTGTGTGTGTGCCCAAAATCCCACGAAGACAATGGAGAAGGGACTGTGGTGTGGCCAACTCCCCTGGGGGGAAAATTTCTTACTTTCTGTCTTTCTGGCAAGCACATATGTATTATAACAAAAATCTCTCAAAAAAAAAAAAAAAAAAACTGAAGTAAAATTGTTTTGGCACCAGCAGATGAGGTAATGGTTACATCGCTGGACTCCCACGTAGTTGACCACGGTTTGAGTCCTGGACTCAGTGGCTTGAAACTCACAGTAGGCACATGCATGTCCAAAATCCCAAGAGGAGAATGAAGAAGTGATTGCAATGTGGCCATCCCCTGGGGGTGATTTCTCGCTTTCTGTCTCTCGTTTCTGTCTCTCCAGAGTATATGCGCCCTATAGCAAAAATCTCCCTAAAAATAAAAAGTGAATATTTAAAATTTTTAACAGTGAATCTCTCCAGAGAGTATATGCGCCCTATAGCAAAAATCTCCCTAAAAATAAAAAGTGAATATTTAAAATTTTTAACAGTGAATGGACTTTTACTTTATTAGATTTTTAAATTACATTTAAAGTTATGTTTAGGACCAGCAGTTAGCATAATGGCTATGTCACTGGACTCGCATGTAGTCGACCGTGGTTCGAGTCCCAGACCCAGTGTCTTAAACTCACGCCAGGCACGTATGCGTGCATGCCCAAGATCCCGAGAGGAGAATGGAGGAGAAGGGATTGCTGCATGGCCATCTCCCCTGGGGGGTGATTTCTCGCTTTCTGTCTCTGTCTGGCGAGTGCACGCACCCTACAGCAAAAACCTCTCAAAAAAAAAAAAAAAAAGTTAAGTTTAAAGAAAATTTTAATTTATAAACTTTAATAAACCATCTGTTGCCCAAAAAGTATATGCAAATGGAAATTATATGCCAGTGAGAAAGAGGTCAAAAACATAAGAAAAGCATCCACCTGGGGAACGAGGCCCACATTTAGGCCTCAGGAGATGAAAAGTCCCTGAAAATGGCACCAGGAGTTTTAGGCCTATACAAATGAGCAACTGTCATCTCTTGAAGAATGAGAGTGGCTATTTGAGAGGAAACATCTGGAAGGACATGTTTGGCCTCCAGCAAGTATAGACAGCTTCAGAGTGGGCTCAGCCCTAGATGACACTCACCCCAGAGCCGCAGCTGCATAGGCAGCCCCAGCAGTGCCAATCTCTTCACAGTCCCTCTGGAGAGCTTCCTGGATGAGTTCCTCTACCACTTGTGCTAGGTCCTATGGAGAGATTCACATGAAGGTCTAACACAAAGTTCTACCTAGAGCAGAAAATGCACTGCACAGCCTCAGGAAAGGCTTCCTCCAATAAGCGGAGAATTTGTGCCTTCTGGAGGGCACTGGAAATCACTGTTGGAAACCAACCTGCTGCTTGCTGGAAACCACCCTGCAGCTGGCCGCAGTAACAACCTTGGCCCAGATTTCTTGTCCACATCAAACATCCTCAATTTCTGTGGCCATTCTTAACACTCCCCTCAGGACTCCCTGATCCCACAGTGGGGTTATTGCCCCAACACCTGCCCCTCCTTGGGCAGCCACAGTAATACAGTCAAATCCCATACTATGCAGACCCTCTCAACCCCAAAGTCACCCTGTCAGTAGGCATGCAACTCTGTGATCCCACAGATCCTAAACAACCTGCCTGCTGGCCACCTCCAGAACACAAGGGTTGAGTTTAGCCAGCTCAGATACACAGGGCAGTGATGAGACAGAGGACAGTAAGACTGTTGTGATGGAGATGGAGCTCTATGGTTAGCCTAATTTGGTAAGTCTGAACTCTGCCCTCTAAGGCTGAGGACTTCCTTCAACTCTGCCTGGCTCCTGGCTTTTGAGGCCAGGTGACACAGCCCCAGCCCACAGGGCAGTGGTGGCAAATACACCTGTGCATAACAGGTTTCTCAGAGGCCTGGTCTAGAAGATTCCTACCGCATCAGAGTAGACGGGTACAGGCTTTGAAGAAAGTAGCTCAGACTGCATAGAAGGCTGGAAGGGGCTAGGTGTCAACGATGAGGTCAATGTTGGAATGTGAGGCAGAGGCACTGGCGAGGGTGTAGGGGCAGGAAGAGACTGCAGGAGGAGGCCAGGTGGGGGTGCATCTGGCTCTGCCCCACACTCTTCTCTATCCACACCTGAAAAGAAACACACAGAGGAATAAATGACACTACCAACTCTTGGTGCCCAGGACCATGTATACTGTCATCTCCAGGTAAAATCAGCTCTAGCCTATCCACAGTGATCCTGAGGACTGGCCTGACCTCCCTAACCATAATGGGGTACCTCCTAAAGATATGTCCTGTGAGATGCTGTGTGCTTCACGTAAAACAAGCAGTGTGATGTTAGAGAATCAGGAAGAGATACATCAGAGCTCTTCAGTCCACTGTAGGTGAGCAATAACTGCACACAAAGCCACACCCCTCAGCCCCCAAATAAGACACTTGCTTCTGGTATCAAAAAACTTCTAGAGGGAACCAGCAGTTAGCGTAATGGCTATGTCACTGGACTCCCACATAGGCGACCGCGGTTCGCGTCCCGGACGTGGTGGCTTAAAACGCACGCCGGGCGCGTGTGCATGCGTGCCCAAGATCCTGAGAAGAGAATGGAGGAGAAGGGATTGCGGCGTGACCATCCCCTCTGGGGGGTGATTTCTCGCTTTCTGTCTCTCTGTCTCTCTCTGTCTGGCGAGCGCACGCACCCTATAGCAAAAACCTTTCCAAAAAAAAAAAAAAAAGCTTCTACAGAGAAACTCTAGCTTCACTCACCTGCTACGTCCAAACTGGGTCTCTTAGTGCTGGGCAGTTCTGTGGCCAGGCTTTCCCCAACATACTTGTTCTGGGAGTTGAAACTGCACACTGGAGTGTGACGAGGGACAGGGGGCAGTGGCCCTCCATTCACGACTTCCCCAACTGACATCAGCAGCTTCCTAGTAATAAACACTGATTTCCTGGCCTTGCATAGTCCTTCTGGTTCCAAGAATGCTGATCGGTTCAGTTCGACACAACTAATTAGACCACAAAAAAGCCCAGAGAGCGTTACCGGGGGAAAGAAAGGCTGGTTTTCTCAGTGTCTCACTACAGCATGGAAACCCCTTCAGCTGAAGCAACAAACCCTAGCCTATGTCTTCACAGGCTGCATGCAAATGAGGAGGGGAGAGACAAGCCCCAGAACCCACTGCTGCCAGCCCTGGCATTCTGTTACACGCTATAGAACCACTTATCCTGATGTGCAAATGGCCCCACATGGAGCAACACATGCCTACATGTCCCTGTCTTGTGAATGTCACATGGCTCATTCAAAATCACCCCATTTATGTTAGGCCAAGACTGAAGGGAGGAAAGGTGAAGGGGAGGGGGTGGGAAATCCCCACCATGGGAAGTCAAATATAAGAGTGCCATTTTCTAGGACAGGGTTCAGGAGTGTTATAGTCTTAAAAGGCCCAACTAGAAGACTCTAGCATAGCATCCTGGTGCCTCTTTCTCAGCCATGAGAAGTGGGAAGTGGCCTGTCAAAGCCCAGCAAAGGCAGTCTTCAAAGGACAGAATAAGGAAGGTCCTAGCCTTTGTAAGAAGCACTGACTTTCAAGTCATGAAGAATTTGGTTCAAAGCTTGTGACCTTGGGAACCTTCCCCAGCCATTCTGAGTATCAGTGTGTTCATTAGGGAGGCAGCATGTAAAACATGCCTTCACCACAGCCAGATGACCAGCTGACATTTCAGAGCCCTTGGTTGGAATTTAAAAAGAAATAGAGAGGGACCAGCAGTTAGCGTAATGGCTATGTCGCTGGACTCCCATGTAGTCGACCGCGGTTCGCGTCCCGGACCCGGAGGCTTAAAACTCATGCCAGGTGCATGTGCGTGTGTGTCCAAGATCCCGAGAGGAAAATGGAGGAGAAGGAATTGTGGTGTGGCCATTCCCCCGGGGTGTGATTTCTCGCTTTCTGTCTCTCTGTCTGTCTGGCAAGAGCACGCGCCCTATAGCAAAAACCTCTCCCCGCCTCCAAAAAAAAAAAAAAGAAAAAGAGAAAGGCCCACAGTTCATTCTTGGTTCTTACCCATCAGAAACAGTGAGCCCATGATAGCTGAGGAAATCTGTTGCCTCTTCAGTGTCTCTAAACAGCAACATGCGCACCACACCATCTAGAGGAAAGACGGTGGATCGCTGTGTGCTCACAGTGTATGCAACATTGAGCGCTCTGAGTGCATCCTTGCGGATCTGAAAGGAAAAGCGGGTCACTACAGTGACAGATGACCCATTATATGCAAACATCAGCTACCCAACAACCACAGAAATGACCAGAACATGGGACTACTGAGGCAGTCCCTCTAAGCAGTATGTTAGGCAGGATAGGTGCCCAGAAATTATAGGCAATGCACGTAACAGCAAGTGCCTAGGAATACTGCTAAGCAAACAGCCTGAAAGGAAAGCATGGTCCATAAAAGATTTATAAGAAAAACCAGAAAACAAACTGTCTATCAACAATGGCATGTAAAATAAATTGCACAGCATCACTCAGTGAAAGGTTGTGTACTTGCTAAAAAGCCATCAGGAAGACTGGACTGCCATGGAAACATACAGAATATGGAATCAAGTGTAGTAGCTAGAGATAAAATTGTTTCATAGCATTTTAAGTGCCTTAAAAAAAAAAAGAAGACAGGGCCAACAGGTGGCGTGGTGAAGGCGCTGTACTCCCACATGGTTGATCACAGTTTGAGTCCCAAATGTGGCAGCTTCACTTTCTCTCTCATCAAATTAAAAATTAATTAATTAATTAAATCAAATAATTATTTTTTTAAAAAAGATAACAAAGGAAAGCATGTGAAACACTAACAAAAATCACATTGGAATGCTAGGACTATGAGTGACTACTTGCTGTTCCTTTTCCAATGTGCTTTAATTCAACTAATACTTACCAAGTATTCACTACATGCCTGGCTAAGAATATAACAGAAAATGAAACAAAATTTCTGTTCCCACTTAGCTGATGTGCTAAGGGAAACATGCAATGCTTTAAAAAAAAAAATACATAGGCCAGGGAGTGGCACGGTGGTAACACAACTGAACCCACATGGGAAAGGTCCTGAGTTCATGACTGGCTGAGACTAGGGGTGGACAGAAGCATGAAGAGCCTGTTAGTGGAAACTGTCTGTCTCTGTGTCCCATGAAAGAAACAGACTTTAAAGAAAAGGAATATGCAACATTCACGTAAATGGTGAATAAATGCAATAGATGCAAAAAAATGCAATGGCAGAAAAGGGAGCACTGATGGGTGGTTGCTTGGTTAGGGGTCCTGTTGAGAAAGTAACAGCCAAGTCAAGACCTAAAGAAGGTAAGAAAACAAATGCCAAGTGGCTCTGCAAGGGCAGAAGATAGTAATGAGATCAACAAGTGCAAAGACCAAGGTAGGAGTCCCAGAGCTAGTCAGACAGGAGATCTCGCCCCAGCAGCACTGCAAGGAGGGAGCAAGACAGTGGCACTCTGAGGCTACTATAAAAGAGAGAACAGATTTTTCTATGGAAAGAAATCTTTTAAAAATAAATAAATAAATAACTTAGGGTTCTCTTTGTTTAAACTTATTAAAAATGGAGTTTTTTCTTCTTTATTCATGATAGAACATGAAAGAGAGAGAAGCACCCTTCACAGCATCTGATCACAATGCAATTCTGTTCCTCTCGTCCTCCAGCCTGTCAGATCTGACACCTGTACAAGTGCCTATTGTGTTCTGTCTGATCAGGCCAGGGATTCCAACCGCAGTCACCATGTGGGACATACCTTTTCTTGAGCAGCGTATTACCACTCTGCTACTGGGCCAGGCCAAAAAACAGTCAACATTCAGGGCCAACAGGTAGCATGGTGGTTAAAGTGCTGGACTCCCATATGGCTGATCATAGTTCAAGTCTCAGACCCAGTGGCTTGAAAATCATGCTAGGCACATGTGAGTGTGCCCAAAACTCTGAGAAGAGAATAGAGGAGAAAGGCCTGTGGCATGCCATCCTTCCTGGGGTGGATAATTGGTCACATTCCTTCTCTCTGTCTCTATCTCTGGTGAGTGTATGTATCCTACAGCAAAACCTTTAAAAAATAAAAAAGTCAAAAAAACCATTTAAATAAATAAATAAGTCAACATTCTAATAGCATAAAATACTAACTCTTAAATTTTATTTAACAGTTTGGGACCAGCAGGTGGCGTGGTGGTTAAGGGCACTGGACTCCCATATGGCCAACCAGGTTCAAGCCCCGGACCTGGCGGCTTGCTTTCTCACTTTCTTTCTCTCTCTATCTTTCCCCCCGTCTCTGGTCACAGTAAAAGAAGTAAATAAATAGCTAAAGTTAAATAATTTTTTTTTTTTTAATTTAACAACTGTACTGAGTTTCTCAAGTGGCAGGATTTTAGAAACTTTTTTACTTGTTCCAAAATTTCAGATCTGATAAAACCAAAAAATTTTCTAAAGATCCTTGGCCTGGATATAGTCACTGATAACAGGAAGACTTGGTATGTGACAGAAGAGGATGACCTGAAATCACAGACTAAGTGGGGCAAACGCCTCTCCACTCAGTGGCCTCCAAGGACTCCCAGCAAGCATGTCAGGTGGCATCCTTGTACCCTACAGGTGGGATGAGCAGCACAATGTATGCCAGGCGAGGAGACGTACGCTAGGAGGTGAGCAATGATACTGGTCACATCTCTCTGAGCCAAGATGCATGGGTCTAGAATAGTAAGTGTTGGGATGGGGAGTTCTGTTAGATCCCCCAAGTGTCCCCCACAGGGGTGGAGCTGAAGAATAGACTTCGAAAATTCTGGGACCAAGAGTTTCTACTCTGCATGCAACCCCACGTAAAGGCCTGGTCTGTCCACTGCCTCTGTAACCCCAGCGCACAGCCTGGTGCTCAGCACACTATGTAGCAAACAGCAAACTCTTCACTATTTATTGAAGTGAATTTAGCATCACCCACTCAATCCAAAAATTAAAATTAGTAATAGCAGGAAAGTTATGACGTATTTTTCTATGTTTTTCTATGTAAAAATGTATCATTACTTTCCCAATGACCCAATACTAAGAATTTCAAAGTTGGGGGTTTTGTAAATTTGCTATGGAGCAATTTTCATGGTAGATGATGGATAGTGCTGAACTTGCAAGAGTTCTCTTACTTAAACCAGGAGACAATGTTCCCATTACACACTATCTTCTGAGTGTGTAATGGTGATCAGCAGTATGACCCCTGTAAAATGGAGCTCATGGAGCTGTTGCAAGGGTTACATAAGACTCGCACATGCTAGCTTAGAAAAGCTATTAGAACAGAGAAGCACTGAGTATCACAAGGAACAATCTGCTTTTTTCCAATTCTGCAAGCACAGTTGGGTTACTCACCTGGTTAAAGTAATAGTGTAAAAGACAAGCATTCAGATAAGAAGCTGACTGGACCAGTTTGAAAAATCTCACAAAATTATTACTATTCAATGCAGCAAAAGCCTGAACAGCAAATTTCACCTCAGAGGAGTTTCTAACAGCAGGATGAAATTGTTGTACTTCTCTGTTAATTAAAGAAGATAAAAGGAGTTAGAGTGTTATTTTTAATTTAACAGAATTTCCATAAAGATAGATGTGATAAATAACTAGATTTTAACTACACTGAGAAAGAGGGAATGAGTGGTGAAATGTTACATTATATTCACACTTCACTAACTTGGAAGCTACCCCACTTGGACTGTATCGGCTGTTAAGGTTTTCTTTAAAAAGATGACGAGTAAACAAATTCAAGCAACAATTTAGGAATCAATTATTAAAAAGTTACTTTAAAGTCATGCTAACTGACAGCCAACTGTATTTTGACAACAAAGTCCAAAACCAGAAAACTTTGTTTTGTTTGGCAATATACTAATTCAACAGGATTTCTCAAGATCGGAGATAAATGCTTATCCTACAAGAGACTACACTGCTATTTTTCATAACTAATCTATAAGGTTTAATTTTACAACTTAAAATCAATCACACGTCTATTGTTAGATAATCTGCAACAAGATTCTAGGGCAGGGACCAGCAGTTAGCATAATGGCTATGTTGCTGGACTCTCATGTAGTCGACTGTGGTTCAAGTCCCAGAACCAGTGGCTTAAACTCACGCCAGGTGCATGTGCGTGCATGCCCAAAATCCTGAGAGGAGAATGGAGGAGAAGGGATTG
>NW_006201261.1:291777-300233 GCF_000334495.1 Tupaia belangeri chinensis
ATTTTTTTGCGTTCGGTCTCTCTCTCTCTCTCTCTCTGTCTTTCTGACAAGCCCACAAAACCTATAGCAAAAACCTCTCCAAAAAAAAAAAAGATTCTCAGGCAAAAACTAAGCTACAAAACAAGAGTTAAAACTTAAGGAATTTTTGAACTGTAAAGGAGTTTTAGAACTAAAAAGGACACTGGCCCCCATAGAGTCCAGTTTGCCAACAACACATGCAAGGTCCAGAGGAGTCTCTGCCATATATCTCATATAAAGGACTACTTATGTATCAGACTAGGATTTATTTACAATCCACTTATTCTTGTGGCCAGCAGGTGCTGGTCTCCCACACGGCCGACCAAGGTTTGAAGAGCAGCCTGAAAATCTCGCCAGGCACACACACATATATGTCCAAAATCCCAAGAGGAGACTAGAGAAGAGATTGTAGCATGGCCCCCTCTCCAGGGATACAGGGATTTCTTTCTCTCTCTCTCTCTCTCTCTCTCTCTCTCTGCTTCCTTATGGTGAGTACATGCACCATATAGCAAAAAAATTTAAAAAATTTGAAAAAGACCAGGAGGACCAGTAATGGCCATAACACCGAACTCACAGGAAAACTGTGGTTCAAGTCCCAAACCCGGTAGCTTAAACTCACACCAGGTACTTGTGAGTGTGTGCCCAAGATCCCGAGAGGAGAACAGAGGAGAAGGGATTGTGGTGTGGCCATCCCCCCGGGGGGTGATTTCTTGCTTTCTGTCTCTCTGTTTCTCCCTGTCTTTCCGGCAGGCGCGCGTGCCCTATAGCAAAAACCTCTCCAAAAATAAATAAATAAATAAATAAATAAATAAATTTTTAATACTCCATCCTTAGCACTTTTATTTCACTTAATTTTTCTATGACTTAGATCTTTGACAAAACTATCTGGAAACAGTGAATTGCTATGAACCCATAGTAAGATACCCTGTGCTTCCCTGTCCTGGTTCATTCACCTGTGACATCAGAATTCCTTCCTCATTTGCTCTCATTATGAAGAGAAACAGTTCTCAGATACAAGCGAGTGGGGCCTATATCAGATGTGCTGGTATCAGCACACACTCCACTGCTCTGCTCCAGGCTCAGCCTGGCACACTGCACAGCCTCTGAACATTATCCCAACATTCATACTGAGAAAATTCAGTGCCACCAGCTACTGCTGACCTGAAAGGCTATTTTCTTGTTTAAATCTTTCCTTTTAATAAATCTTAGGCCAAATTCTGAATTTGAAATTCACCTTAGGATATCTCCCTTGTTGAGATTTAGCAGGACATTGTAGCCCTGGAACTCTGCCTCACTGGAACAGAAGACACCTTTGTTCCTCAGGTCCTGGTACATTTCCTTCAGACTTTGCAAGCATTTGGTCATGTTCTCATTGTTGATCTTGGCATCAAAGGAGGACATAGGCTCCTCGCACATGAAATGAGCACAGTGAATATGAAATCGGGTGCATTTCTCGATCAGGGACACTGTCAGGGGGTCGCAGAGGTGCTGCTGTGTGATATCCTGGCCATGGGCGGGGGGAAGAATACATATTACACTCACACACATACATTGTACACACACATTCCTGTATATAGAGCCAACTTTAGGAAAAATCAGGCTTATTACCTGAATTTCTCACATTTCAATTAGAAACAAAACCCAAAAAGCACATTTAAATAGGATTTTGTAGGGCCAACCAGAGGTGTGGTGGGTATGGTGCTAGATCCCACACGGCTGACCAGACAGTTCAAGTCCCAGATCTAGTGGCTTAAAAAACATGCAGAGGGGACCAGCAGTTGGCGTAATGGCTATGTTGCTGGACTCCTACGTAGTTGACTGCGGTTCCAGTCCCAGACCCAGTGGCTTAAACTCACGCTGGGCAAGTGTGCATGCGTGCCCAAGATCCCAAAAGGAGAATGGAAGAGAAGGGATTGTGGCATGGCCATCCCCTGGGGGGTGATTTCTCGCTGTCTCTCTGTCTCTCTCTGTCTTTCTGGCAAGCGCACGTACCCTACAGTAAAAACCTCTCCAAAAATAAATAAATAAATAATTTTTAAAAAGAATTATTAAAAAAAAATGCAGAGTACATGTGCATGCATTCCAAAATCCCAAAAGAAGAAATGGAGAAGAGACTGCAACATGACCATCCCCAGTGAAGGGTACTTTCCCCCCTTCCCTTCCTCTCTCTCTCTGTCACTCTTCAGTAAGCACATGTACCCTTTGGCAAATTTTTAAAAATAACATAATATGAAATTAAAATAAGACTTTGTGGGACAAGCAGGTGGCGTGGTGATTAAGGCGCTGGACAGTCACACATGGCCAACCAGGGTTCAAGTCCTGAATCTGGTGGCTTGCTTTCTCACTTCCTCTCTCTCTCACTCTCAACCTGTCTCTCTCTGGTCAAATTAAAAAAAAAAAAAAAAAAGAATAAATAAAAATAAAATTAAAAAAAGACTTTGTAATAGTTTAAGTAAATGTGTATTTTCACTATAGATGGAATATGACTGAGATGAAAAGACCTATCAGTCTGACTTTGGAATTTACATGTGATTGCTTCCTGAGCAGAAGTAGCTGGTACCTTTCGTATGCCCCGTGTGCGGTTCCACACGAAGTCATACCAGTCCCGCAGGCTGCCCTCCTTCTGGTCCATGATCTGTGTCACCAGGTAATCCATGGTTCTGCTTAGCACTGCTGAAGGCCGCAGTTCATGCGGCAGGGGCTCCTCCTGATCAGCTGAGGACCGGCTATACTCCTTCACAGCAGCTGCATGGTCTACCTATAGACATGAAGAAGAGACAAGCAGCTTGTGTGGGAGGTGTTAGGCCCGACCCTCCCAACTACGTCATAAAGTAAGGGGGAAAATCACACACTTGCACAAGATCAATAATTGAGAATACCTTTTTTATATGTAAAATTTATGTTAAAAGGTGACAATCAAAATTCGAAGACAAAATAAATTGAGAAACTTGAGTTTGGCAAATATGACAAGGAATTAAGATGGTGTCATGAGAAGCAGAAGGAATATAAGTGAAAACACACCTGCCTGTCTCCAAAGCACAAAGATGTGACAGGTAAAGGATTTCAATGCATTTTACAAGGTCTCATCCATGCTCAAATGCCAGTCGTTAAGGTTATACACAAAATAGAGATGGACAAGGAGAACTAGTGAGGGCATAGTAGCAGAGGCCCAGTGGGATAGAAGCTGGCTCCAGAAGAAGCCTATAAGCTGCATCTTCCACCTACAAGAGGAGGGTGAAGACACATGGCAAAGGGGAGAAGCAGACATCCACAACACTGATCCCTGGGCCTCTACAGTGACACCTCTTGTTGGGCTGGGGACCCTGCATAGTGCAAAGGCAGCCATAAAACCACCAGTCAGGGAGAGGAGCAGCAAAATTAACAAGAAGCAAAAGGATCAAAATTGGTCCATATTTCTTTTTTTTTTTTTTGGAGAGGTTTTTGCTATAGGGCACGTGTGCTCACCAGACAGAGAGAGACAGAGAGACAGAAAGCGAGAAATCACCCCCTGGGGGGATGGCCATGCCGCAATCCCTTCTCCTCCGTTCTCTTCTTGGGATCTTGGGCATGCACGCACATGCGCCTGGCGTGAGTTTTTAAGCCACTGGGTCCGGGACACAAACCGCGGTTAACTACATGAGAGTCCAGCAACATAGCCATTATGCTAACTGCTGGTCCCGGTCCATATTTCTAGGCAGTTAGGGAACATGAATGGATAAACAGTCCAGAAACATGAATGGATAAAAATACCCGCTGATGCAGTAGTTTAATTTAATTCTTAGGGTTTATCTGAACAATCTAAATACCATATAAGCATTATACATAGAAGCCAGACAAAAAAAAAATTAATAAAACTGAAAAATTAGAAATAGCTTGTATAATGATTGCAAAAACGTGAAGTTTTGAAATAGCTACATAAACAAATCACAAGCTGTCACTAAAACTGTTTGTAAGATTTTGTCATGGTCGGGAACCAGCAGTTAGCATAATGGCTATGTCGCTGGACTCCCAAGTAGTCGACCATGGTTTGCATCCCGGACCCGGTGGCTTAAAACTCACACCGGGCACGTGTGCGTGCGTGCCCAAGATCCTGAGAGGAGAATGGAGGAGAAGGGATTGCGGCGTGACCATCCCCCCTGGGGGGGGATTTCTCGCTTTCTGTCTCTGTCTCTCTCTGTCTGTCTGGCGAGCGCATGCACCGTATAGTGAAAATCTCTCCAAAAAAAAAAAAAAAGATTTTGTCATGGTATCAGCAAATGGCACAATGATTGCATTGCTGGACTCTCACATGATCAACCGTGTTGTTCCTGGACATAGCAGCTTAAAACATACCAGGCATGTATGCATGTATGCCCAAAATCCTGAGAAGAGAATGGAGAAGGGATCGCAGTATGGCCATCACCCCTGGGGAGTGATTTCTCACCCTCTATCTTTCTCTGGCAAGTGCATGCACTATATAGCAAAAATCTCTCTCTAAAAAATTTAAAAAGACTATCATAACAAAGGAAAATGTTCATGAATAATTTTAAGTGAAAAAATATACATACAAAATTATACCTAGAGCATAATATCAAATGTGCATAACATAAACACAGAAAATGATAAGAAAAAAATTGTTAAAAGTGAGGGGAGCTTCGGGACCAGCAGTTAGCGTAATGGCTATGTCACTGGACTCCCACGAAGTCAACCACGGGTCAAGTCCCGGACCCAGTGGCTTAAACTCACACCAGGTGTGTGTGCGTGTGTGCCCAAGATCCCGAGAGGAGAATGGAGGAGAAGGGATTAGGCGTGGCCATTCCCCCTGGGGGGTGATTTCTCACTTTCTGTCTCTCTCTGTCTGTCTGGCAAACACACGCGCCCTATAGCAAAAACCTCTCCAAAAAACAAAACAAAAAAAAAGTGAGGGGAGCTTGATCTATAGTGATTAAATGTATAAATAACAATTAAAATTAATAAATCACAAAAAAAAAGAAAGAGATATTTGCACACCATGTTTACTACAGCATTACTAAGAATACCTAAATGGAATACTAGCCAAAAAAGAATAAAGTTGGAGGAATCACACTATCTGACTTCAACATCTATTGCATGAATGAACCTAAGTGCCCAATAACTGATGAATAGATAAAGGAAACGTGATATTTATACACAATGGAATACTTCGCAGCTGTAAAGAACAATGAGTTCCCTGTATTTGAGACAAAGTAGATGGATCTAGAAGATATATTGCTAAGTGAAATAAGTCAGGCTATGAAAGACAAATACTGTACATCCATGCTTAATAAATACTAAGCATCCTCACTCATTAGCAGAAGCTAAATGACGTGATAACATAGACGTGGAGAGAAGAATGGTGGATACAAGATGCTGGGTGACCAAATGAGGCAAGTGGGGAGAAATCGGTTGAATGACACGAGAGTGGATGAAAATAAGTAAAACAAATTTTAGAACGGTGTGCCACTGTTTACACATAAATGAATGTGACACATGAATGCTGGTGACAAAGTTATATATACTTCCAAAAACCAGCAGAGCCATTTTAAAATGTGTACAACATAATGTTCAATGCTGAATGGTGGATATGCTTATATCTTTGATTTGATTATTGCACACTATACAGAAAACCACACTGTACCTTACAAAGATGTGGAATGATTATATGTAAATAAAAAATAATAATTAAAAAAAAAAAACTGAGGGGAGCCAGCCCCATAGCTTAATGGTTAAGGGAGCCAGATCCCACAAGACTGAACACAGTTCAAATCCCAGCCTCAGCAGCTTGGGAAACATGTCAGGCACATGTATGTGTTCACAGGGTTATGACAGAATGGAGAAATGGAGGCAAAGAGATTGCAGTATAACCAGTTAAGGAGGTGCTTTCTCCCTCTCTTTTCTCTCTCTCCAGCAATTATAAAAATAAAAATAATTTTTAAATAAATAAATTTTTAAAACAATTTTATTAAAATTAAAAAAAAAAAAAAAACTACATCTAGGTTAACTCTGGCACAGCAGTAATGAATACACTGCTCAAGAGAAACCTGGCATTCAAGGTTTTCGTCCCCTCCTAGTAGGCCTGAGACATACCAGGCACAGTCACAAGTACCCAGGATCCAATCCACTTGAGGAATGAAGGAAGAGAACAGCAATGTGACCAGACCCAGTGAAGGGTACTCTTCTCCCTACCCTTCTCATGTACACACACGTACACGTACTCTGTGGTGAATAAAGGAAAAAAAACTACATCTGTACCTTATCGTGTATAAATACCATGTGATCTAGTTACATTACACAAAGATTGCTTAGTAAACCTGTCACAATACAAAAGAGTTTAATATGATTGCTCATAGCACAAATCTCCACCACTCTCTGAAAAACTCAAGTATCAGTATGTATAGAAATTATAAGAGGTAAAGCCTTTCCTCTCTCTCATACACCTGCCCCCACCTGCCAGGAGGATGTGGAGCTCTACCTGGTCAGTCCCTGGGACCACTTCAAACACACTCAGCTGGCTGCGAGTCTCCCGCATGTAGCGCTCCTTCTCAGGACACATATCTGGACAAGTCCCAACAAAAGTCCTTGCTTTGTCCAAATCAGTTCTTTTCACCCGTGCTAAATGACATAAAATAAAACATAATAGGAAAAGTTACTCTGTTTTAAAAAGTAAAAGGTAAGGATTTATCACACAGCTACTAAGATGATCAAAGGAAAAGTTAAAAAAAAAAAAACAAAAAAACACAAGCTGGCCCCATAATGCAGTAGTTAAATGCTATGCAGAGGTGGGGACCAGCAGGTGGCATGATGGTTAAGGTGCTGGACACTCCCACATGACCGACTATGGTTCAAGTCCTAGACCTGGCGACTTGCTTTCTCACTTTCCCTCTTTCTCCCTGTGTGTCTCTCTCTGGTCAAACTAAAAATATATGAATGAATAAATAAAATGAAAGAAATAATTTTTTAAAAATAAATGCTATGCAGAGGAAGCTGGATCCCATATGGTGACCAGGGCTGGAATCTCAGACCCAGCACTCTAAAAAACACACCAGGCACATACCCATGCCTAGGATCCTGATGGGATAAAGAATTAGAGAAAAAGAATTGCAGCATGACTGGGTCACATTAGGAGGTGCACTCTCTCTCTCATGTATGTGCACATACATACCCTTGAACATTAAAATAAAACCCACAGGTCAGCTGGTGGTATGATGATTAAGGCAACTGAATCCCACATGGCCAACTGTGCAGTTCAAGTCTTGGACATGATGCCTTGAAAACCATGCCAGGCACATGCATGAATGACTAAACTACCAAAATAATAAAAGAGAAGGGAATGCAGTGTGGCCATTCCCCATGGGGTGTGCTTTTTCACTTTCTCTCTTTTCTGGCAAATGCATGTGCCCTATAGCAAAATTAAAAGAAAAGAAAACCTACACACAAATTACAAAGGAAAGGAAAAATTTTTTAAACTCTGGGCTTTAAAGGAAGGGACTTCTGGCTTATCACAATAGGCAGCAGGGCAGCAAGGCTCATCAAGGCTTAGGACCAGCAGTTAGCGTAATGGCTATGTCGCTGGACTCCCACATAGTCGACCACGGTTCAAGTCCCAGACCCGGTGGCTTAAACTCACGCTGGCCGCGTGTGCGTGCGTGCCCAAGATCCCAAGAGGAGAACAGAGAAGGGATTGCAGTGTGGCCATCCCCCCTGGGAGGTGATTTCTCGCTTTCTGTCTCTCTGTTTCTCTCTGTCTGTCTGGCGAGCCCACGCACCCTATAGCAAAAACCTCTCAAAAAAAAAAAAAAAAGGCTCATCAAGGCTCATGAAGACCCTGCCATTCCCTCTCCAACAGTCACAGGACTGCAAAACAGACTAGGTAGAAGGCATCCTCATTTGGCGCCGGGTACACTGATGTGATCTGTAACTAGTTATAGCTTTTTTTTTTTGGAGAGGTTTTTGCTATAGGGCATGTATGCTCACCAGACAAACAGAGACAGAGAGACCAAAAGCGAGAAATCACCCCCCAGGGGCGATGGCCATGCCGCAATCCCATCTCCTCCATTCTTTCAGGATCTTGGGCATGCACGCACACGCACCTGGTAAGCCACCAGGTCCAGGACTCGAACTACAAAATAATGTACTCCCACTACGTGGGAGTCCAGTGACATAGCCATTATGCCAAATGCTGGTCCCTCGTTATAGCTTTTATAGCACTTATAATCTCAGTGATAAAAAAAATTATCATACAGGATGTTTGTTAAAAGGATCAAGTTAAGGAACCAGCAGTTAGCGTAATGGCTATGTCGCTGGACGCCCACGTAGTTGACCGCGGTTCGTGTCCCAGACCCGGTGGCTTAAAACTCACGCCAGGCACGTGTGCGCGCGTGCCCAAGATCCCAAGAGGAGAATGGAGGAGAAGGGATTGTGGCGTGACCATCCCCCCGGGG
>NW_006201261.1:300325-311472 GCF_000334495.1 Tupaia belangeri chinensis
TTAATTTGACCAAGAGAGAGAAAAAGAGAGGGAAAGTGAGAAAGCAAGCCGGCAGGTCCAGGACTCGAACTGTGGTTGGCTATGTGGGAGTCCAGAGACCATAACCAGGCCACCTGCTGGCCCCGAAGATCAACTTCATGTTAAGTTCAAAAGCATTGAATTCAAAATATATCAGTTCTTTAAAACTGTGTCTCAGTATTCACCATTTTTTATTTCAGGTTTTTGCCATAGGGTGTATATATTCACAGGTGAGAGACAGAGAAAGAGGGAAAATAAGAAATCACTCTTCAAGGGGTATGGCCAAGCCACAATCCCTTCTCCTCCATTCTGCTCTTGGGATTTTAGGCACACACACAGCCATCTCCAGCATGATTTTCAAGCCATTGGGTCCAGGGCTCAAACTGTGGCCACCTGTGTGGGAATCCAGCACCTTAACCACTGTGCCACCTGCTGGTCCCACACTATGTTTTTAATAAAAATTATATAATGGAAATTAAATGGGTTTTGACTGTAATAAATAAGCCACTGTATTACCCATAAAACTAAATAATTACAAATGTATCTTCTTATGAAATGGAGTGCAACAATTTCACAACTCAAAATACATGGGGACCAGCAGTTAGCGTAATGGCTATGTCACTGGACTCCCACGTAGTCAACTGCAGTTCGAGTCCCAGACCCGGTGGCTTAAACTCACGCTGGACGCATGTGCGTGCGTGCCCAAGATCCTGAGAGGAGAATGGAGGAGAAGGGATTGTGGCGTGGCCATCCCCCCTGGGGGGAATCTCTGTCTCTATCTCTCTGTCTCTCTCTGTCTGGCGAGTGCATGTGCCCTATAACAACAACAACAAAAAAAGCATTTTTATTTCAAAAAAATCCCAATAACTACTTCTACTTTATTTGGACTATTAAAAATCACCAAGTCAATGATATAATGTACAATGGCAGCTTTTATTACTGTCAAAGGCACTACGATTATTCCAATTATTCATGGCTTTTATACTGGGTCATCAGAAAAGTTACGACATATTTTTCTATGTTTTCCTATGCAAAAATGTATCATGACTTTTCTGATGACCCAGTGCTATAGGGCACACCCACTCTCCAGAGAGGCATTTTAAAGAGAGAAAGGGAAAGTGAGAAATCACCCCCCAGGGGTACAGCCACATGGGATCAGCCATGTGAGATTCAGCTGCCTTAACCTCTGTGCCACCTCTAGCCCCTGTCACTGCATTTATTCTTAGTGTTTTTGGATACTCACTTTTGAACAAGTGATACACATACACAGCTTGAAGGTAAAAAAAAAACATCCAAAGTAGAGCCTCCCCCTCTTACCTCTACCCTTCAGATACACACTTGCTCTCTACCAACAATCACCACGGGCAGGTTCCTTCATGTCCTCCCCTGATTATATGATTTATAGTCATGTAAATACATTTATGTACATGTATACACACATATGCATCACTCATATATGAGGAAGACCAACAAATGATGAGCTTATCAGTAGCACACAGAGATCCCAAGACTAAGCAGCAGGGGAGCCCAGAGCTGCCCTATGGCTCTGAAAAGACCTCACCATGAGTCATCCTTACAGGGACTCTGGAAGCCCCATGCCCATACCTTGCCGCATGATCCTGTCTCTCTGGTCCAGCAGGCGGTATTTCTCCTCAGAAGTCTCGGCCACTGTGCCTATTAAGGTACTGAGGGATGACACACTTGGCCCAAGGCCCTCGGAACCCTCAGAGCCAGAGTCAAAAGGATCTCCCTCAAACTGGTGCGTCTTTGGAAGGTTTGGCTTCTTCACTGGAGAGCTACAAAAAAAAACCCACAATGAATTACTTATTTAATTTCATTTATTATTTTTTTTAAATTTGCTATAGGGCATGTGCACCAGAGAAAGACAGAGGGAGAGAGAGAAAGTGAGAAAGAGAGTCCCAGGTCTAGGACTAGAACCATGGTGGGCCACGTGAGAGTCTAGCATCTTTTTTTTTTTTTTTTTTAAGAATTTTTTTATTTAGGGGCCAGCAGGGGGCATGGTAGTTAAGGACACTGGACTCCCACATGGCCAACCGCAGGCTAAGTCTGGGACCTGGCAGCTTGCTTTTAATCTGTCTCTGTCTCTCTGTCTCTCACTTGCTTCTAATCAGTCTCTGTCTCTCTGTCTCTCTCTCTCTCTAACTCTGTCCCCCTGTGATCAAATTAAAAGAAATAAAGTTAATTTTTTTTTTTTTTAAGAAAAAACCTGCTGGCCACTACTCACTGATTTGTTGATATTACTTTAAAATATTGGGTTGTTGGGAAAGTCATGATGCATTTTTGCATAGAAAAATATAGAAAACTACATCATGACTTTTCTCATGACCCAATATTTTATACATTTCAAAAATGAAAAGAACTCATTAAAACAGCTGAAATGAGTATTTGTAGATCTCTATCTAAAAGAAATTAAATGAAGTAGTATGTCTATATGTTTTGTTTTGTTTTTCTGATGCCAGAGGGCATGTATGCTCACCAGAGAGAGAAAGAGAGGGGGAGAAAGGATCTCCAATGGGGTACAGTCATACTATAATCCCTTCTTCTCCATTTCTCCATTCTGTTTGGATTTGGGGCACGCAACATTGCACAGTGTCTTCCAAACCACTGGGGCAAGAATTCAAACCACAGTCAGCCATGTAGGATCCAGCTCCCTTAACCACTAGGCCACAGGGCCAGCCCATACTCCCACCTTTTATTCAGGTTGCCAGCTGCAGCCCTCACTGCAGGCTTTCCAAGAGGGGAATGCTGAAAGGGGGTGTCTTCTGTGCCCTGGATGGCTTCACTGTCACCTGGTTTTTTCTCCTTCAGAGAAAAGGGCTTCTTATTGGGACCTGAGGACAGAGGAGTCAGAAGAGAATTCATGCTATCAGAGGTCTCCTGATGCTGGACTTGTTCACAATCATTTTAAGAAAGTGACATTCTTATCATTGTCACAAGGTTTCATTATACCCCAAAGGACAACTATGAGATATAGGGATCCACTCAGAGCCAGCCTCCCCCACTGACACTGGGGAAAGAGCTCACACTCAAAGGTCAAACCTTATACACACAGCATTAGACTATGGGAAAAGTAGTTGAAAACTCACTTATTTTCTTCTTGTGCCAAAAGATAGCCATGTCTTTGTGTAAACCTTTCCCCTTCTTTCTAGCCAGGGCTGCAGATGCCTAGAAAACAATCCACAACCACCATGTATGAAGACATTAGAAGGCCAAAGGAAATGAGACTGAAACTCCAATGTGGTGAACACAATAGACCATTCAGGAATAAAAGGTATAGCTGTTCATGCAGCACAGCAACACTTCCACCTGCCTCGTTTTCTCCAGCATTGTCTGTCTCCAGCTCCGCCGTAGTCCTTATCACTTCACCTGACTTGACAAGTAGGTTTCTATTCTTTTCCTTTTTTTTTTTTTTTTGAGGTTTTTGCTATAGGGCGCATGCGCTCGCCAGACAGACAGAGAGAGAGAGACAGCAGAGAGACAGAAAGTGAGAAATCACCCCCCAGGGGGGATGGCCACACCGCAATCCCTTCTCCATTCTCTTCTAAAGATCTTGGGCACGCACGCACATGTGCCTGGCATGATTTTAAGCCACCAGGTCCAGGACGCAAACCTCGGTCGACTACATGGGAGTCCAGCAACATAGACATTACACTAACTGCTGGTCCCTATTCCTTTCCTTCTTGAAATTAACAACTTTGTTGTGACAGAACCCATAAACTAAGTGCTATCACTTGGTGAGATGATTCTTACATGTGCAAAACTAAGAACAATTGCCACTCACACTTAAATATAAGAGGAAGCTGAAGGATGATACTCATGGGGTACTACTTACCTCAAAAAAAAAAAAACACACAGAGGAAGAAAGCGAAAAATCACCCCCCAGGGGGATGGTCACGCAGTAATCCCTTCTTCTCCAGTCTCCTCTGGAGATCTCGGGCACGCACACATATGCGCCCGGCATGAATTTTAAGCCGCCAGGTCCATAACTCAAACCGCAGTCAAGTATGTGGGAGTCCAGTGACATAGCCTTTACACCATCTGCTGGTCCCACTCAAAAAAATTTCTACAAAAATATATTAGGCTGTTCTTGGGTAAAAGATGGGAGTGATCAGCTTTTATATCAACAAATTATTTATTTTTTTCTTTTTTTGGAGAGGCTTTTGCTATAGGGCACGTGCACTCGCCAGAAAGACAGAGAGAGACAGAGAGACAGAAAGCGAGAAATCACCCCCTGGGGGAATGGCCACACCGCAATCCCTTTTCCTTTATTCTCCTCTCGGGATCTTGGGCATGCACGCACATACGCCCGGGGTGAGTTTAAGCCTCTGGGTCCAGGACTCGAACCACAGTCAACTACATGGGAGTACAGTGACATAGCCATTACACTAACTGCTGGTCCCTATATCAATAAATTATTTACAGTGGCAATTTACATATTATGTAATAAAAATATTACAAGTTCAGCTGAGACAATAAGCACATTGTAATAGGCAAAAAATAACTTAAAAAGTGGAAACAACCTAAGTGCCTATCAACAGATGTATAGATTAACAAAATATGGTTCATGGAGGCCAGCACGTGGTGTGGTGGTTAAGGGCGCTCTCTCCTTCTCTGTTCAAACTGAATAATAAAAATAATAAATAAGTTAAAAACAAACTATGGTCCATCCATACAATGAAATATCCACAAATAAAGAGGAATTAAGTTTTTTTAAATAATTATTTTAAATTTTATTTTAATTTGACCAGAAAGGGAGAGGATAAGAGAGAGAAAGTGGGAAAGCAAGCCGCCAGGTCCAGGACTCAAACTCTCTGTTCAAACTGAATAATAAAAATAATAAATAAGTTAAAAACAAACTATGGTCCATCCATACAATGAAATATCCACAAATAAAGAGGAATTAAGTTTTTTTAAATAATTATTTTAAATTTTATTTTAATTTGACCAGAAAGGGAGAGGATAAGAGAGAGAAAGTGGGAAAGCAAGCCGCCAGGTCCAGGACTCAAACCGCAGTCAGCCATATGGGAGCCCAGTGCCCATAACCACCACACCACCTGTCAACCCCACAGAAAAAAGTTTTGATACATGCTACATCAAAGATGAACCTTGAAAATTTTATGCTAAGTGAAAGCCTGTCACAGAATAACAAAATACCTTATGATTCCGAGTATATAAAATGTCTGCAATAGGCAAATTCATAGAGATAATAGATTAGAGGTTACAGAGGGCTTTGAGGAATGGAGAAGAGTTGAGTTACTGCTTAATAGTTTGGAGTTGTTTGGGACAATGAAAAAGTTCTGCTAATACTGGTGATGGCTGCATATGACCATGACCTTAATTAATCTATTAGATTGTTTGAAAAATAAATAAGCAATAAATAAATTCCTCCCTCTCAGGGATTTATACATAGGGAGTGAACTAATCAGAAATACATGCATAACACTGTTCAAAATAGTCCCAGCCATGGTGGTGAATGCTGCTAAGATTCTGTGCTCCACAGGTTGGGACTACACAGAAGGCCCAGGTTTGATCTTCAGTCCAACCTTAAGGCTGAGCATGGTGGTACATGATCCCAGCAACTTAGGGAGGCTCAGGCAGAAGGACTTCTAACTTGAGTTGGCCTAGACAACAGAGACAGAGAGATCTTTTCTAAAAATATAGCTAGAAAGCCAGCTGGTGGTGTGGTGGTTAAGGCAGCTGTATCCCACACGGCTGACTGTATGGTTTGATAAAACACTCTGGGCATGTATGCCCAAAATCCTGAAAGGAGGGGAACCAGCAGTTAGTATAATGGCTATGTCGCTGGACTCCCACGTAGTCGATGACGGTTCGCGTCCCGGATCCAGTGGCTTAAAACTCAGGCCAGGCGCGTGTGCGTGCGTGCCCAAGATCCCGAGAGGAGAACGGAGAAGGGACTGCGGCGTGACCATCCCCCCTGGGGGGTGATTTCTCGCTTTCTGTCTCTATATCTCTCTCTCTCTGGCGAGCACACGTGCCCTATAGTGAAAACCTCTCCAAAAAAAAAAAATCCTGAAAGGAGAAAAATATGGAGCATGACCATTCCCCATGGGAGGTGCTTTTCTCACTTTTCCACATTTTCTTTATCTCTGTCTCGCTCTGCTAAATGCATGTACATCTCACAAATTTTTTTTTTAAAAAGAGGGCTAAGTATTGTGCCTATAGTCCTAGCTGGGAGGCTGATGCAGGAAGGTCATGACACAATGAGACCTGTGTTTTTTAAATTGCCAGAGGCATATGCATTCACTGGAGACAGATGGAAAGAGAGACAAAAAGTGAGAAAGCACTCCCCATGGAGGATGGTCACACTGAAATCCCTTCTCCAGCTCTCCCACTCTTTGGGATCTGGGGGACATTTTGGACACATACACACGTGCACCTGGCATACTCCCTAAGCCTCTGGGTCATGGACTCAAAGAGCACAGTTGGCCATATGGAATTCAGCTGCCTTAACCATTTAACCATCATGCCACAGCTGGCCTCTATTTTGTTTTTTTAATTTGCCAGAGGACACGTGTACTCACTAGAGAGAGACAGACAGGGACAGGAGAAAACACCTAGTAGGGCATACCCTTCTCCTTTATTTCTCCATCCTGTTAGGATTTGGGGCACACATGCTTATGCACCTGGTGTGTTTTTCAAGCCACAGGGCTGAAATGTATAATCAGCCATGTAGAACCCAGCTCCCTTAACCACAAGGCCACAAGGTCAGCCCAAGACCCTGTCTTAAAAAACTGTCAAAGAACAGGGGATGGCAGATGTTATGGTGGTTAAAAGGGTGCTAGACTCCCACATGGCCCACAGTCTTGGACCTGGTGGCTTGCTTTCTTGCTTTCTCACTTTCCCTCCCTCCCTCCCTCTCGCTCTCACTCTGTCCTTCTCTGGTCAGATTAAAATTAATCAATTAATTAATTCTTTTTAAAAACGTTGTCCAAAAATAGAAGAATGGATGGCCAAGTAAACAGGTAAACAGGATAGAATGCCAGGTGCTATTTAACAGTCCCATTCTAGTTGAGACTGTTGACCGATTTCAGAAAATACTCAGGATTCCTACACAATAAGATTATAAACAGTGTATGCAAGGCTAGCCAGATTGTGTGATGGTTAAGGCAGCTAGATCCCACATGGCCAACTGTATGGTTCAAAACTTAGACCCAAGGGCTTGAAAAATACATGGGTGCATGTGTGAGTTTGCCCAAAATCCCAAGAGGAGAGTGGAGAAGGGGCTGCAGCATGGTTATACCCCATCCCTAGTGGGGAGTGGAGGTGAGGCTTTCTTACTTTTTCACTGTTTCTCTCTTTCCTGAGAGCATATGCACCCTATAGTGAATTTTAAAAGAAAAAAAAAAAAAAGCACGGTATATTTCTGTGTGGGTAAAAACAACATGACTATATATTTGCAAAGACATTAACCAAAATGTTCACAGTTAATATCCCAGAGGGCAGGATTCTGGGTGATTCTGTGCCCCTTCAGAGCTTTCTGAGCTTTCCCCTATATTTACAGGTAATACTGCTATCATTTTTAAAAGTTATGAAAACATGTCTTCTACCTTATAAACTTGTCTAGAACTTAATTTTTCCCATAAAAATGTTCAGGAAAAAATAAAGATACAAAGTACATAACATGAGCAGCCATGTACACATGAACCCTACAAACAACTATCATGTACACATGTAAATTATATAAACCCAGTGATTAACAGCACTTATCTCTAAAATATGGGACTGAGATTTCACTTTTTCTGTATTGTTTAAATGGGCTATGTTGCAGTGGGCTATGTCACTGGACTCCCACATAGTCCACTGTGGTTCACATCCCGGACCCGGTGGCTTAAAACTCATGCCGGGTGCATGTGCGTGCGTGCCCAAGATTCCGAGAGGAGAAGGGATTGCGGCATGGCCATCACCCCTGTGGGGTGATTTCTCACTTTTCTGTCTCTCTGTCTCTCTTTGTCTGGCGAGCGCACGCGCCCTATAGCAAAAACCTCTCCAAAAAAAAAAGTAGCTGTGTGGTTATACTGCCACTGTCAAGCCCTTCAGACAAATCTGACTTCATGGGAACCACTTGCCCAGCATTTCTAAAGCACTGCATTAGAAAGGGACCTTGAGTTTTTCAACATGGCTCCAAGTTATGAAATAAATTTTGCTACCTCAGGCACTCCTAGTTAATAAAATATTTGAGTACTTTCTCTATTTTTAACAAGCAAATAACTGACATATTTTTTAAAAAACGAGTTTTAAAGTGGCAAAGTTCAAATCTAGAATAACAAGTGGCAAGCTAAAAGTACTCACATGATCAAAAAAGTGCACCACAGCAAGCTTTTTGCTGCGCCTAGTAAAGATGCGCTGCACTTTAGCAATTTTGCCAAAGTGCTTTTCCAGAGTGGTTCTGTCGTTGAGATAGTCAGGGATGTTCTTGCACTGGATTGCTGTAACTTCAGCGGGAGAGAAGCCCCCTAGACTGTCTGTGCTCTCGCTCCTCTTACTCTGACGCACAGGAGTTCCTCTTAGACAATCTATGGGTTCAGAGAACAGACACAGAAACCCTTCAGATGTAAGGCTTTCAAACAAGAGGAGGCACCAACTATATAAAAATATAGAAAACTGGAGCTAGCAGATGGCTTAGCGGTTGCATCACTGGATTCCCACATGGCTGACCATCGTTCGAGTTCTAGACCCACTGACTTGAAATTCACACTGGGTGCCTGTGCGTGCATGCCCAAGATCCCAGGATCCCAGGGGAAGAAGGGATTGTGGTGTGGTCATCCCCTCAGGGGCTGATTTCTCAATTTCCCTCTCACTGTCTTGTCTCTCTCTCTCTCCAGCAAATGAGTTTTTTTCACACATCTTTCAGGGATATAAGACCTGTTACCACATCTTATATGTTAGAATCCCTAATGCTTGCAGGGGATTCATCAAGAAAATAAAGCTAACACCCAGAGAAACTTACTGAGAACCTGCCAGCAGAACTGACGGTACATTTTTAGAGCTTACCTTCTTTTTTATCTCTACTTTCAGTTTCTTCCTCTTTACTCACACCTGGAAGCCTAGAAGGTGCCAAGACAGACTGACTTCCTCCTGGGATGGCCATATGATCACTTTCTCCAGACTCAACAAAACCAATTTCCTTTTTAGATTCTTTGTTGCCCAGACGACCTACTTCTTTATTGCTTTTGAAGACATCCTGGATCGTCCGACCAAACAAGGTACCTCCCCTAGGTCGATTCAGACGGACAGGTCTTTTATCCGGAGGATGATCGCCTCTGGACAGTGGGTCCAAATCTTCTGCTGTCTCATGGCCATGTCTCCTTGGAGATCGGTCCTGGTCATCCTTTCTTTTCAGCCCTTTCATGAGGCTGGGAAGTGGTTCTATCTGGGAAACACTTTCTTCACACCCTTGTCTGACACTGGTTTTACTAACTGGAAAGGATTCACCTAAAGACCCAGATGATATGGGGAAGCTACTGAAGCTACTACTAGGACTTCCAAATACTGACTTAGGTCCTCTCTTTTCTTCCTCTACATTTTGGTTTGACAGACCAGAGGCAAAGGCAGATGATGAATTGTTACTATTAACTGGTTTTGAAAAGGTAAAGTTTGAATTGGTAGCTGAACTACTTGTCACTTGAGGAAAAGGAAAAGGGGCCAGGCCCCCAGGTCCACTACTAATAGGGTGGGAAAACGTGAAAAACCCAGAAGTAATTTGGCTCTGAGTTTTCTCTGGCTCAGATTCAGCCCCCATTATCGGTCTGAACACTGCATTTTCTAAAGGTTTAAAGCTGAATTCTGCTTTCCCAAAACCAGAGCTTACTATTTCTCCAGTTTCTGCTCCTAAAGTAGAAGTACTTGGGAAGCTCCCAAGGTTGCTAGGTGATTTAAAGTTAAATCCTGGGTTTCCCGGCACAGATGAACTTGAAGGCCCAGAGGGAGCTACAAAGGTGGGAGTGTGTTCAGGTCCAGAAAAGAGTCCAACACTTGTAGTCTGCGTGAATCCTAATGTTGGCACCGAAGAGGAATAACTTACTCCAGTTGATGTTGGAAAGCTGGATACCTGGGAAAATCCTGAGCTCTTCCCAGTTAATGTATTGTTTTGTCCAAAAAGAGAAGGCTGACCAAATCGAAATGGTGACTTAGCCTGAAATGTTCCTATGGAACTACTAGAAGATGGAAAAGCACTAGGCTGCTGCCCGCTGAAAGGATTTGTTGGGTTCATCTTCTGATCCGATTATGAGAAGGTAATAAATACTCTATGTTAGAAAATTGTCCTGTTCCTTAAGCAGTCTGTTGCATTAAGGAGCTTCTCTTCATCTTCAGAATAAGCTGAAAGATAAAAATTCAGATCATCACAGATATGATCACAGTTATGTTAGGAGACAAAGAAATATTAAGCCATATGTCATACTCTAAAGATAATTATTTAAAAGCAGGCAAAGCTAAGGACTAAGTATCCTCATTTTCTGGGAGCGGATAGGCTCTTCTGTTAAAGGGCATGTAGGGAGTTGGTACAAATAAGTTACTTTGTTGGAGAGGCTTGTTACAGAGGCTTGAAGAGCGATTGCGATTTTTTTTAAAACCGGTTCATTTTACGGAGTTGGTAAATTCACAAAAAGGCTCCCTTGGCGATATGAAAATGAATGCCTGGTCTGCATCTAAAGATCTGAATTAAAGAAGGGGCTTTCTCCTGACCTCCCACAGTCTGCACAGCCAGAGAAGTACAATGTAACACTGAGACGTTAGTGTTTCAGGGTCTCCTCCGCCTCCGCTTCCTCCTCCTAGTCGCTGAAGCAAAAAATGCCTTCCAGACTCAGAAAGTCGCTCTCGGCAGCCCTTCGCGACCCCAAGAGCGACGCAGAGGTCCCAGGGGGACAGCCGAGCAGCCGCCCTGGCTAGGAGCACCAAGCCCCGAGCCCAGGGCCGCTGCGGGCAGGCGAGGAGGCCGCAGTGCCCCAGCCCGCTTCGGGGGCGCCGCTGGGAAGAGCCAGGCCCGGGAGAGTAAGCGAGGCACTCCTGGAGACCCGTAGCCCGTCCGTCACGGCCAGCCGCCGCCGCCCAGGTCCGCCGCCCACCGCTGCCGCCGCCCCCCGCGCCCC
>NW_006201261.1:312144-341469 GCF_000334495.1 Tupaia belangeri chinensis
CGGGCCCGCGCCCCCCCGGCTGCGCCCGCGGCGCGAGCCTCAGCTGGGCAGGGAGTGCAGAGGGAGCCGGCGCTTCGTAGCGCGCGGCGGGCTGGAGACGCGGCGGACCGACTTCCGGTTCCGCTGACTGTCCGGGTCGCGCCATGCCCACAGCGTTCGCGTTCCGCTGCCCTGCGCTGGTCTCCCGATTGGACTGGTTGTCAGTTCCAGGCCGCGGTACTTGCGCTGGGGCCTTGCACCCCGGTGCACAGAGGGGGACCTCGAGCGACTGCGCTCCGCACCCAGAGCAGTCCACCCATCCTCGAGGGTCTTCCCTCCACCGGCCTGGACTTCCAGCGTTCCTTGAGCGGTCGCGCTCGGCTGCTCCCACCTGTTCAACTTCCTCCTGCACGCTTGTCTCCATTCCTTCCTAAGGTGAACGTCGGCCTCGCACAGCTTCCACCAACCCACTCCGGTCTCAGACTTGAGCGCAAGTTCCTTTCCACACCGTCTTCAGAGCTGACTTCTTGAAATGAGTCTGGTGATCAGAAACGCGCAGCGGGTCATCCCCATCAGGAGGGCGTGTCTTCGCCAGAAGGTGGAGGCCGCCAGGAGGATTTTGGGTGTGCATAAGTTCGCACTGGGGCTTGTCTGCGTAGACAACAGGAACATGCGGCGCATCAACCGGGTCTACAGGCAGAAAGATGTGCCCACCGATGTGCTTTCTTTTCCGTTTCATGAGGTAAGCAGTACGACCCTTTTTTCATTTAGCCTGCCTTCCACAGTTCCTAATTAATTATACTACAGGCGTGAATTTTCATTTTCATTTCGAAAATGTTAAAATATTTACAAAAATAGTGTCAACCTAAAAAGGAAGGCTGACGCACAGTAAATGAAGTGAGCAAAGTATGTTTGAGTCACAAATTGCCCAGCTACACAGGTTAGTTGCCTAGAATGTGTGCTCCAGAATGACTGTCAGGTCATTTGTTTATGTAACAAGCAGAAGGTCAAGAAGAGAGGAGGTTAGAAGATGTTTGTCAAGAATTTCACCTGGGGGGACCAGCAGTTAGTGTAACGGTTATGTCGCTGGACTCCCACGTAGTCCACCGCTTTTAGAGTCCCGGACCCGGTGGCTTAAACTCACGCCAGGCGCGTGTGCCTGCATGCCCAAGATCCCGAGAATGGAGGAGAAGGGATTGCAGCATGGCCATCCCCGCTGGGGGGTGATTTCTCGCTTTCTATCTATCTGTCTCTGTCTGTCTGGCGAATGCATGCACCCTATAGCCAAAACCTCTCTCAAAAAAAAAAAAAAAAAATTTCACCTGGGGACCCATTGTAGTGCAGTAGTTAGGTACTGAGGGCAGGGAGCTCTCCTGTGGCCCATCAGAGTTTGAGTCCTCACTCAAAACAAAGCAGTTGAGTGAATTAGCAGGATCCTGACAGGACAGAAAAATGAGCCAAAAAAGGATTTCAATGTGACCCAGAGAAAGAAAGAAAGAAAAATTTAAAAATTTACATTGGTCCATTTAAAATAACTTGGGCTTAGGCCCACAGGTGGCGTGGTGGTTAAAGTGTAGGACTGGACTGCCATGTGGCCGTCCAAGATTCAAGTTCTGGACTTGGTGACTTGCTTTCTTACTTTCCCTGTCTCTCATACTGTCTCTGGTCAAATTGAAAAATAATAATAACAAAAAAAATTAAATAGAAAAATAATTAAAAAAAAAAAAAAAAAAACACCTCAGACTTGCCAGCTATGGCCTGGTGCTTAAGAGACATTGGATCCCACAGCCATGCACTTCTAGTCCCAGAACCAGCGGCTTGAAAAACATGCCAGATGCATGTCATACATACCCAAAATCCCAAAAGGAGAGAGAAATGGAGGAGAGGAGATTGTGGCTGTGACTGTTCCCTGCGGAGGGGGTATGCTTTCCCACCCCACTAGTGTACACATGCACCTTTTGGCAAATTCATAAATAAAATAATTCAGGCAACTGGCTATACATTATTCTTTACATCATGGATTCTGGACACATTTTGATGAAGAAAAGGTAGGGTTCACATTGTAAATTGAAACATGCCTTTTGGGCAATAACCCCAGTGGGTAAGGGGGCATAACTAAGACTTGTGTACTCGTGCCTCTCTTGGAATCATTGAACCTTAGATTTCACAGATTGCTCTGAACTGCTTTTCTTTCTAAGTAGAGAGAGCCACCTGATCAACTCCCAGAGATCAGTCCCCATTACCCAGGGCCACAATTCCCTGTTAAAGCCAACAGAAGAGGGAAGGTGACTGGATTCCACCTCTTTGCTCCACCCTCTTTACTTTAATTCACTATCAGTTAATTAAAAGAGAAATTTAAAGTTTCTCTGCAGTTTTAAGAGTGACTCAGTAATGGATATATATATGGATTGAAAATATTAGAAGAACTGTGGGGTTGGCTCTCGGGCATAGTAGGTAAGGCAGTTGGATCCCACATGGCCAACCATGCAGTTCCAGTCTGGATTTTGGCTTGAGAAACACTCAAGACTGGGTGCATGTATTTGCATGTACATGTATATGCACTCAAAATCCTGAAAGGAGAGAGAGGTAGAGATGAGACTGCTGTGTGACTATTCCCATAGCGGGTATACTCTCCATTGCCTCTGTCTCAGTCCCTCCAACAAGCACACATGCCCTCTATTTAAAATAATAATAATAAAGTAACTCTGAAAATAAAAGAACAGACGGATAAATATATTCTTTTTCTTTTTTAAGGGTTTTTGCCATAGGGTACAGGTACTTGCTGGAGAGAGCTGAAAAAACAGAGACAGTGAGGGAACCAGCAGTTAGCGTAATGCCTATGTCGCTGGACTCCCACGTAGTCGACCGCGGTTCATGTCCCGGACCCGGTGGCTTAAAACTCACGCCGGGCGCATGTGCGTGCGTGCCCAAGATCCCGAGAGGAGAAGGAGGAGAAGGGATTGCGGCGTGACCATCCCCCCTGGGGGATGATTTCTCGCTTTCTGTCTCTCTGTCTTTCTCTGTCTGGCGAGCGCACGCACCCTACAGTGAAAATCTCTCAAAAAAAAAAAAAAAACAGAGACAGTGAGAGGGAAAGTGAGAAGTTACCCTCCAGAGGCGATGGGCCATACTGCAATCCCTTCTCCTCCTGGGATTTTGGGCGTACATATAAATGTACCTGGCCTGATTTTTAGGCTGCCAGGTCCTGGAAACCAGCCCTAAACCACTATGCCACCTGCTGGTCCCAGGTGGATAAATTTTTTTTAAAGAAGTATTTATTTAATTTATATTTATTCATTCATTTATTTACATTAATTTGACTAGAGAGAGAGAGAGAGGGAAAGTGAGAAAGCAAGCCACCAGGTCTGGGACTTGACCATGGTCAGCCATGTGGGAGTATCCAGCACCTTAACCACCATGCCATCTGCTAGCCCCCCAGGTATATAATTATTTTCAACTAGGGATCAGCAGTGGCATAATGTTTAATGTCACTGGACTCCCATGTACTCAACCACGGTTTGAGTCCCAGACTCAGTGGCTTAAACTCACACTGGGCACATGTACGTGTGTGCCGAAGACCCCGAGAAGAGAATGGAAGAAAAGGGATTGCAGTGTGGCCATCCCCCCGGGGTGTTGTTTTCTTGCTCTCTGTCTTTCTGGCAAGCGCTCGTACCTTATAGAAAAACCTCTCCGAAAAAAAATTTTTTTTCAACTAATGTGCTCCAAATATCTATCAAGTTACTGTTTACATTATGTAAATGACTCATTCAAGGGTTTGCACTTTGCAAGTAGTAGCATAAATCAGAACAACCCTTTTTTTTTGTTTTTTTGGAGAGGTTTTTGCTATAGCGTGCGTGCACTCACCAGACAGAGAGAGACATAGAGACAGAAAGCGAGAAATCACCCCCCAGGGGGGATGGCCACGCCGCAATCCCTTCTCCTCCATTCAAATAATACTTTCAAAAGAGTTGTTCTGGGACCAGCAGTTAGCGTAATGGCTATGTCGCTGGACTCCCACGTCGTCGACCGCGGTTCGAGTCCCGGACCCGGTGGCTTAAAACTCACGCTGGGCGCGTGTGCGTGCGTGCCCAAGATCCCAAGAGGAGAATGGAGGAGACGGGATTGCGGCGTGACCATCCCCCCTGGGGGGTGATTTCTCGCTTTCTTTCTCTCTGTCTCTCTCTGTCTGGTGAGCACATGTGCCCTATAGAAAAAAACCTCTCAAAAAAAAAGAAAGTAATATTTGGCAATGTACATCAGGAATGTTTAAAACATATGTGTGTCACACCTAGGGAAATAAATCAAAAGGAGATAAAATACCTAATGTATAATATAAGATATATTTCAATGTTTACTCACTGTTTTCCGTAATAGGAAGAATTTGGAAGTATCTCAAATATTCCAGCCACTGGTGATGCTCAGTGCAGCAGTCTCAACTGCATGTACTGGTCTTGTAATCTTATGTGTGAGAAAATGTGAAAGGCTGTCTAGAACAAATACCCAGGGGAAAGGACAGAAATGTGAAAGTGTGTCCATGAGATGATTTAACCATGCAGAAGTTGAAGATGTGTGTGATTCAGATTGGGAGGGGTGAAAGAAATGGAAAGCCATTCATTGACAAAGTATTGTAGGATGCTCTTAGGTCACTCGTATGTCAAGCTGTGCAGTCCACCCCAACAGACCACGTTGGTCCTGCAGTCTTGGGCATGCAACTGGAGAGCCATGTGGCCAGAGAGCAAGTACTTATCTGCTTGGGTACTACCAAGCTGGGGTCTTCTAGGATGAAGTGTTAGTCTACAGGCAGGTTACTAAGGTGATGTTTCCTAAGTCTGTATTTCCTCACTTTCAGAATCTGAAAACAGGTGAATTTCCCCAGCCTGATTTTCCAGATGACTACAATCTGGGAGACATTTTCTTAGGAGTGGAGTATATCTTCCAGCAGTGCAAAGAAAATGAAGATTACTATGATATTCTGACTGTAAGTAGGGATGTCCTGGCCGATAAAACATGGACCACACAAAGGGGTGGAGAATTTGGCCTGGTGTCCACCCTAGGTCCAAGGGCACGGTAAGGAGAGAACCTATACAAACAGAAGAGAGAGTGCCCTAACCAAGTTGGGTCTGCCTGCCCCATACGATGAAGAGTCAGGGGCCTTCTCAGCTTTTATCTCAGGATGGGTAGGCTGCTCTTACCTGACTCAGACCTTCTGGATCTGTGCTGCCAAAAGTGAGAAAATGGGGGGAGTCGAACCTCCAGGACTTTCTAGCTCTATTTCTCTTCATCTTCATGCAAAAAAAAAAAAAAAAACAAAAAACAACACAACAACAACAAAATGGGATTCTGGAAGCAGTATGTGTGATTGAATAGTATTTAACTGGCTATAGATTCAACTGAGGAACTGTCCCCTGGGACAGCCATACACACCTAAGTCACAACCCGGTGATACTGCCTATGGGGAGGTGAAGGGTATAAATAAGCCTTCTTCCTGAGAGTGACAGGAAGTGACCCAGCAAAACACTCAGCCCTGGGGGCTCTGTAGACATATGCTTCCACAGTCCCCACCGTTGTACCCCCAGAAAAATCTGTTCACTGGCCTGCCCCTGATATTACCTCTCTGTGGGTAATATTACCCACATATTACCCTGACAAGAGGGCCAGCTCCTCACTCCTAGGACCCTATCCTCACCAGCACAGGCCAAGCCAGGTATGCTCCAGGCTGACTCCCAATTGCACCCTTCTTCCACCCACTCCCTTTCTTGTCCTCATACAGCTCCAGGTACATCTTACCTCCATACCCTCCTTCCACCTCCCCAGCCCATGCCTACCTCTGTCTCTTGGCTGCAGCGTCCCTCCCTGCTCCTCTTCCCCACCACTTCCTCAAAGGAAGGTCCTCACAACCTCCTGGTTCAGAGGCTTCTCCAAGCTCTGGGCCTGGTACCCTCCGCAGTGGGCTTTATTCCAACCCTGTCCCAGGTGGAGGCAGGCCATAATGAGACCTCTACCTCTGCCTCCAGACCTACTTCTACCCACTCATTCCACCTCTATCCCCTCAGCCCTCCTTGACATCTACACCAGGAGCCGTCAGGTCTGCCCCGTTTACTCTCTTCTCTCCCACCCCATTAGTGCACTTGACCCTCCCAGGACTGGGCCTGGGGTGCCTTCCTTCTTAGCTCAGGCATGTGGCCCCACTTCCCCTTCCTTCTCTCTAACCACCTGGTACTTTCTCCTACCTGCCTGACTCCTTTCATTAATGTCTTCTACACTCTGTCCTTGCCAAGGGTACCTAGCAGATGTTTCCAAAAGGCTACCTCCTGCTTGATCTTCCTCCAGCTGTGTTTTAATTATCCTGACAGGTGACAGCCACCCATGGACTCTGCCACCTGCTGGGCTTCACACACAACACAGAGGCTGAATGGCAAAAGGTATGAGTCCAGCTGGCCCAGCCTACTGGGAGATGGGCTGGGGGTGGGTGTAGAGGTACATTGGTTCCTGATGAGGCATCCCATGCCTCTGCCCAGTCCCACCCCCACCACTACCATGTACCTGATGGCCCCAGGCTCTCCTGGTCCTGCCTGAGAAAAATTCACACTTACTCGTTTGTTTTGTTTTTATTTGACCACAGAGAGACAAAGAGAGAGTGAGAAAGGGAAGTGAGAAGGTAAGCTGCCAGGTCCAAGACTCGAACCACGGTCAGTGTGGGAGTCCAGCGCCCTTAACCACCACGCCAGCTGCCAGCCCCTACACTTATTTGTTTTAAATACGAGCACCCCAGATCCTTCTAACTCACTACTGAAAGGATGGCTTAGGCAGACAGACTGAAAGCTACTCTTCTCCTGGGCACTTGTGGCAGATACTTGGCCAATAGCTTAATGTTTAGAAATCCTTTCCAAGAGAAATTATGAGTGCACACTCAGGGTCTGGATGGAAACCTGTTGTGTGAATGGAATCAGTGTTTTGTTTCCTCTGAGGGTGCTGTTATTACTCCATTTACAAAAATCTGTGTTGCTACTTCCTATTGTGTTAATAGATTCAAATTATATTTGCGATCAAACAGCCCATTTCCCTGAAAGACAGGACAGATATTTTTTTCTTGATAAAAAAGAATTTGATGTAGTTGGCTGCTCTGGCCCCCAGGCCCTGGGTGTTGCCCTTGGCTCTCTCACTTCTTTACTTATCCCCATAAACTTCCTGTATCCTCCAGCCTGGCCAGCTGGGGGAAACCCCAAGCTCTGTCCTCAGCCTTCAGTGCAGCCTGTCGGTGCCCCAGGGTTGGGCTCAGGGCCCTTCCCCAAGGGGACTTGTCCTCAATCACTCCTACCTGCTTCCCCCAGGCCAATCTAAATCCTGCCCTCCCCAGTCTGTCTGGCTCATTCTTCCATGGCCTCGGGCAGTGCTCCTGCTCCTGTCTTATATCCCAGTCCCACCCCACCTCTCCATCGGCCCCCTCCCCCACACAAACCTTCCCACACTTTCCCTCCCATTGTATTCTCAGGTGCCTGCAAAGGTGAGCAGAACAGAACCCGGACAGAATTCCAATCTGTAGGAGTCCACCTGCCTGAACAAGGCACTGACAGGTAGGGCGTCCAGTCCTTGGGGAGGGCTTAATGTGTCCTCACTCTCTTCCAGATGTACCAGAAGGAGAAGCAGGTGCTGGATGAACTGAGCAGATGCACCCGGACCAGGCTCCAACCTCTGAGCAAGGGCCTTTTCTGATGACCTTAGATCCCCTGACACCAGGATGGAGGGTATGAGAGGTGGGCTCTCCCCTTGGGCCCGGCAGACCTATGGCTCCTCAGACTGGGCACAAGCCCAGTAAATTCCAGGAGTGAACCTGAACATAGATTTTTGTTCATTATTATGATTGAAATAATTCTAAGCCATTGGAATTAAGAGATGGAACATATAAACCATGCTCTTCTTTGGGCATCTGTGATGCCTCTGAGTTCCAGTGTTTCCCCCACTTCAGAACTGACCAAGCAGGCTGGCACCCTTCCTTCCTGCTGGGGTGTGCTCTTTCAGGTGGGCCATTAGCCCCAACCTCAAGCACTCTGTCCACTTCAGCTTTACCTTCAAGGAGAGTAATAATAAGCCTGAGGGGCCAGCTAGCACCAGGTCCACGGTACTGACCCACAAGGACACAGATTGCTCTATCCAGTGTTCTCTCCTGAGGTGTATTGCCTGTGGCCTATCCTTGCTTGAGGAACCTATGATCTGGCATACCCAGGACATTTGAGTCCCCAGAGACTAGAACCGCAGGAGGCAGAAAGCCAGCTCTGAGGAGGGACAGAAAGTATTACTGGGCTTTCCCCACAGTTCTTTTTTTTTTTAAATTAATTAATTTATTTTTAAACAATCATTTTATTTTATTTTATTTATTTATTAATTTTAATCTGACCAGAGAGACAGAGAGAGAGAGAGAGAAAGCAAGCCAACAGGTCCAGGACTCGAACTGCAGTCAGCTATGAGGGGGTCCAGCACCCCTAACCATTATGCTACCTGCCAGCCCTGTCCACCACTCTTTTTAGAAAATCCTGACTCACCGGCAGATGTCCTGCTACATCTTAGGATGCACATTAAAACCTGCAGGATGGAGCCAGCAGGTAATGTAGTGGTTAAGGCACTGGACTCCCACATGGCCAACTACGGTTCAAGTCCCAGACCTGGCAGCTTGAAAATCACTCCAGGCATATATGTATGCATGCCCCAAGTCCCAGGAGGAGAATGGAGTCGAAGGGATTGTAGTGTGGCCATGCCCCCTGGGGAGTGATTTCTTACTTCCCCTCTTGCTGTCTCTCTTCTCTCTGGTGAGCACATGCACCCTATGGCAAAGACCTTAAAAGTAATAATAAAAAACTCCCTGTGGGCTAGCAGATGGCATGGAGGTTAAGGCAGCTGGATCCCACATGGCCAGCTATGGTTTGAGTCCCACACCTGGAGGCTTGAAAATCACACCAGGCATGTGTGTGTATTCAAAGTCCCAAAAAGAGAATGGAGGAAAAGAGGATTTCATCCCCCTGACGGGTGATTTCTCATTTTCTCCTCTCTCTCTCTGGTGAGCACACTCTGTTGCAAACAGAACACAAAAACCTGCAGACCCAGCATTGCAGAGGTATCACACTACTCTCTAAAATGCTACATCCTAGGTGCAGGCAGGTGGGCAAAGCCACCAGATACAGACACCTCAGGTCTCTAGAGGGATCCTAGTGATGAAACAGCCTCTCGGAGACTCTTTAAAGCCCTATAAGTCAATAATACTATCATGTTGGTCATTTATCTCTGCCATTAAGCAATTCAGAAACATGGACATCACTCCCACTGTGTTTGCTTGTCTTAGCCTGGACTTCCCTACTGGCTCTCAGGAACCTAGAATAGGCCAATGTATTCCCAGTCATTGCTGGCTATGTATGACCTGCCTGCTCTTAAGATTGTTTGCCAGTTTAATGTTTAATACAGGAAAAGGAACAGAGATAACCCCAACAAAAGCTCTTGGGTCCACAGTCCTTTCTATCTTGAAGAGACTGCAGGAGTCCTGAGGCCAGCTGGTCCTATCCATGGGTATTTTGGAGATGATTCCTAGATCCAGGGCAGGAGAAGCCTCTGTTTACATGTTGTGGCACACTCGGGGATCCTCCAGGGTATAAGCCTCGGGGTAGAATGCAGGGAGAAATGCTGAGGGTCAGGAGGTGGGGGAAGCATCTTTCTTTGCTAATGCCCAAATACTTCCGAAGGACTGGTTCAGCCCCTGCCCCCCTCTTAGATGTGGCCCCAGCCCAAGTACAGGCCAGCCCAGGTCAGTGGTACCTTCCTCTCGGGCTCTCACAGAACCCAGATATTCTTGAATGCCAAAACACGAATTTCCTTCATCCCTGCTAACCTGGCAAGGGTGGGCTTTTCCATGATGATCAACTTCTGCCAAACTTCTCCCCTCTATTGAATTAATAATTATGTTGAATAAAACCAATGAGAAATGCCATGGTAGAAAAAAACCAGTGCAAAAATAGAAAATAGGGTTAGACCTTTAATGTGTAATACAAGAAAAATGAAATTCATGCTTTTCACAAGAAAACAGGGTTTGGGATCACATTCAAAGGTGTGTGAAAAGGTGGTTCTGAGATGTCAGATGTCACTACCCTTAAAGTGTCACTTCCCACCCAGACCTATCCATACATATGAGCAGCACGAAGCACTCATGCTCAGGAGCTCAGCCGGGAGGAAGCCCACATGCCGCTGAGCTGGGCGCAGCTCCATGGTGGTCTTGCCTCCTACCTGTGGGATTCCGAGACACAAAGAGAAGGATGGTTGCTACCTGTGCAGAATGTAGAGGGTAGCATAATTTATTGTAAAAAGAGCTAATGAAATCATTCTTAACAGGAGTGTTTAAATAAAAATATTAGAACAGCTGGGAAGCATAATAAAGTAAATTAAAAGGCTAACAGAAAGTAAAGATTAAAGGCATATACTGATATGGCAAGAAGCCCCAACAGAACCATAAGAAACCAAAGAGAAAGAAAGCTGTCCTTTCCTCAAGTTCTTCAGGCACCTCTATACAGCTGCTTCTGAGTTATATCCAGAGGAAAGCCTTGCAAACTCATGCATAAATCTATCCATATTTATAGTACTTGTGTGCTCTTTTTCTATGTGTATGGCCCTCAGAAAGTTCATAGAAATACATATTATGAAAAATGGGGGGCCAGCAGGTGGCATGCTGGTTAAGGCACTGGACTTCTACATAGCAGACTGTGTTTCAAGTCCCAGGCCCAGCAGCTTTGCAAATCATGCAGGAGTCTGTGCATGAGTGCCCTAAATCCTGAGAGGAGAATAGAAGAGAAAGGATTTCAGCAGGGCTATCCCCCCCCCAGGGGTGATTTCTCGCTTTCTCTCTGTTTCTCTGGTGAGCACACACATCCTATAGCCAAAACCTAAAAAGAAAGAAAAAAGAAAAAAATAAGAAAGAAAGAGAGAAAGGAAAGATTGTAAGATGAGGAACTCATCCTAGATTCTCTAGGTGTGTCCTATGTCAAAAGAAACATAAGGCAGGAAACCAGCAGTTAGCATAATGGCTATGTCGCTGGACTCCCATGTAGTCGACTGTGGTTCAAGTCCTGGAACCAGTGGCTTAAACTCACGCCGGGCGCGTGTGCATGCGTGCCCAAGATCCCGAGAAGAGAATGGAGGAGAAGGGATTGCGGCGTGGCCATCCCCCCTGAGGGGGGTGATTTCTCGCTTTCTGTCTCTCTGTGTCTCTGTCTGTCTGGCAAGCACACGCACCCTATAGCAAAAACCTCTCCAAAAAATAAAAAAAGAAACATAAGGCAGAGGAAGTGGGAAATTTTTTTATTTTTGTAGAGATTTTTGCTCTAGAGTCCATGCGCTTGCCAGAAAGACAAAGTGATAAAGTGATAAATCACCCCCTACAGATGATGGCCACACCCAGTCCCTTCTCCATTGTCCTTTTGGGATTTGGGACATGCGTACACATGCGCCTGGCATAAGTTTGAAGCCTCCAGATCCAGGACTCAAACTGAGGTTGACTACATGAGAGTCCAGTGATGTAACCATTACACCATCCACTGGCCTCTAGGCAGAAGGAAATTTGAGACAGACTGAAGAGGAGAAGGCCATGTGAAGACAGAGGCAGGCACTGGAGTGAAGCTACCGCAGTCGAAAGAAAAACTGCATGGATTTTAAAACTTTGTGCACTAAAATTTCTACTTTAATTTTATTTCCATGGGCTTTTTGAAGCCCCCATACACACACAGGTGCACACACAAAGACACACAGAAGGGATCGCGTCACACAGTATTCTTCCGCTGTAGCGTGAGGGTGGCAAATAGGTCTCCCTGGTTACTATGTGTGACTTAGTTAATAGTATTTCCCCTGCACAGGAATGCTTACAATTTTGTGTGGTTAAAGCTATTGGTCTTTTCCGTTATGGCTTGTGAGCCATGTTTTTCTTAAATGCTTCTCTGATGAAGCCATTCTATTTCATATTCCAGTGGCTTCTATGGCCTCCATGCACATCTGCCTGGTTTTCCCCACCATACCAAAAGAGGGTGCTGAGCTATGTCAGACCCTGTGCTTACCACAGCCAGGGAGGAGCTCACATGCCTGGAGCCTGCGTGGGCATCATACCCTCAGGGGCCATCCTAAGGGAAAAGCAGAGTGGTGCCCCTGGGTGTAATCACTGCCCAGTCTAGTTCTCAGCTAACACAGTGTGAGAACCACCCTGGGTGGGGACACTCTGCAGCCCCGCTTGTGCTGAATACTCCATGGACATTCCTTTGGGGTTAGACAAATAACCCAAACTGCAGTCAGCTTCCCCAGGTCTGGCATGGGGCCCCAGTTACCTCTTAACCTGAGACAGACCTGCTGCCATGGGAGTCCAACCCAGTACACTAGCCTACCCCCAGACTCACGAACTGAGGGCAGGCAGGGTGGTGGCAGGACCAGCCATGTGGTGCACAGTGGGCGGGAAGCCAGCTGGTGGGAGCGTGGTAGCCGCAACGAGTGGGGCCCACATAGAGTAGCCAAGTGGGGTGCCAGTTGCAGATCCAGTCTGTAGTGGGGCAGGGGGTGCATAGTGGTGGTGGTGGTGTACCGCGGGCAGCTTCTGTCTCTCAGCTCGCTGGACAACCGGGCGAGCCCACTGCGGGTCCTGGCACAAGAAATACATTAGCTAACTCAGGAAACTACCAGTATCCTTTTCCCAGTGCCATCCCTGACTGGGTGGTCAAAGCACAAGTGTATCTCCTCTAGAGGTAGCATTCCGGACCCAAACCACACAGTCCACCAACCCTCTCCTCTGGGTGGGCCTAGGTAGCATCAAGAGCAGACTCAGAGCCAGAGTGCCCTTCCAGAACCACACAGATGCTAAAAACTTCCCTCTGAAAAAAAAAAAAAAAAAACAGTTTCCATGCGGGTGGTCACCTTGGATTTGGGGCCTACTGGGACTGAGCCTACCTGTGGAGTGGTAAATGGTATTAGCCCTGCTGGGGGCAGGGCTTTGAGCATCATATTCTGCATGATGACCTGGTGCATCTGGGCGTTCTGCATTAGCATCATCTCCACCATGTCTGAAAGGAGAAGGCAGGACGCCAACCACCTTGAGATCAGAGCCTCTACTTCTCTGTTTTAAAAGGGTGCCTTCAAGCCCTTGAGAACATTCAGCACATGTGCAGGTCCACTAGGCCATGTTCTTTTTTGTTATTATTATTTTTTATATTTTCCCACAAATATTTACATATCAAAATATTTTTGTTTGTACTCTATAGTTCTTAACAATAAACTTTTAAAATTTTCAAAAAACTAAATTTGAATAACTTTGAAGATATTTTTTATAATTTTGTTTATGAATCTATAACAACAAAGACAGTATGCTTTTAAATATTTTTGAGAAAATATTTACATGTCAACTGTTGAGAAGCAAACTCCATGCACACAATTCACACATAAACCTTCCCAACTCAGTTCTGCCTACCAAGTATTCTGTGGTTTACTATCTGGTAGCAAAGATCATTCTCTTTTTCTTCCTTCAAGTCTTCCTCAAGGTAATCCTCTGGTTGTGGCCTCTCTTGCAATCTCGACAGATTACAATGCTGGGCTGGAAAAGTCCCAGTTATTTTATGTTATGAATTCTTTCAGATGGTGTCTCTAATCCTCTCTGCCAGGCAGAACTGTTTATGGTGCCAGGAAATTTTTCCAAGAACTTCTGTTGGCTTTCTTGAGATCTACCTTAGTTCCATCGTTTTCTAGTCATACCTTCAGATATGACATTTCAGTCAAAGCCCACTGGGCCACTTTCTGAGATGTGGAACTTCTAGGTCACAGAGTGCATGCATTTTAAAGTTTTATTGATGGTGCCCAGTTGGCCTCCAGTTTGCCTTCCTGCTAAAGATTTTTTTTCCCCAAAAGGCTTTTTCTGTACATGTAACAAAGGACTGTGATGGTTTAGCTCTGTGGTGTGGGTTAAGGCAACTGGATCCCACATGGCCAGCCATGCAGTTCCAGTCCCAGACCCAGATGCTTAAGAAACACTGGGCTTGTGGCCGGCGGGTGCCATAGTGGTTAAGGTGCTAGACTCCCACATGACTAACTATAGTTCAAGTCCCAGACCTGGCAACTTGCTTTCTCAATTTCTCTCTCTCTCTCTCTTTCTCTGTTCTACTAAAATAATGATGATGATTATGGTGAATAAAGTTAAATAAGATAATTATTTTTTAAAAAAGAAACACTGGGCTTACATGTCTAAAATTCTAAAAGGAGGGAAAGATGGAGGAAAAGGGATTGTTGTGTCACCGTGCCCTGTTGGGTGGTGCTTTTTTCTGCTCTCTGTCTATCTCTTTTTTGGGAAGCATACATGCCCTCAAGCAAACAAGCAAGAAAGAAAGAAAGAAAAAATAAATAAATAAAAAGGAAGGATTGTGAGATGAGGAACTCATCCTGGATTCTGTAGATGGGTTCTATGTCCAACGATAGATGTAAGATAGAGGCAGCAGGAAATTTGAAATAAACTGAAGAGACCATGTGAAGATAGAGGCAGGCTCTGCAGTGGAGCAACTGCAATCCAAGCTGCACCTGAGCCTCCAGAGTGGAAAAGGCTAGCATTGGAGCCTCAGAGGAAGTGGCCCTACCCACATCTTGACTTAGGACTTCTGGCCCCAAGTCTGAGAGGGAATAAGTGTATGTTGTTTTCAGCCACCCAGTTTGAGCACTTGGTTACTGTAGGCACAAAAGAGGAATGTATTTACTAACCCCGGGTGCCATAAAACATTAACTTTGACAGTGTGATAAATCAAGGTGTATTCTCCCATAGCTACTTGACCCTGGAAACTACATAGTCCTGAGGCTCTGACAGCCTCCCGCCCTCGTCAGAATGAGCAGAAGCTGCCTCTCATGGCTAAGGGGGCTCAGACAGGCCTACCTGGGAACTGGGCCACTTGTGGGGCCAGGAGGGCCAGATCCCTGACAACACAGTTGGGGAATATTGCTCCCTGCAAAATGAGGTGAAGAGGCAGAGCAAACAGTCCTACTCTGGGCAAAGCCCTGAGATCTTGGTCTGGGGCAGCCCCTGTCCACCACCACCAGCAGCAGGACCCTCTGAAGGGGCCTTTCCCAAGGCAGACCCCTAGAATCCACACTGAGCAGAATCAAGCATGAAAAGATCAGACTTTGGGACCAGCAGTTAGCGTAATGGCTATGTCGCTGGACTCCCACGTTGTTGACTGCGGTTTGCGTCCCAGACCCGGTGGCTTAAAACTGACGCCAGGCACGTGTGCATGCATGCCCAAGATCCCGAGAGAACGGAGGAGAAGGGATTGCGGCGTGGCCATCCCCCTGGGGAGTGATTTCTTGCTTTCTGTCTCTCTGTCTCTCTCTGCCTGGCTGGCGAGCACATGCGCCCTATAGCAAAAACCTCTCAAAAAAAAAAAAATTGATATAACCCTTAAGTATTGTTATATCCTCCTGATCAGTTGAGTCCTTTATCATTATGAAATTGTTTTCTTTATCTCTGAGAGTATTTTTTTCCTTGTATTAGCATAGCCACTCTAGCTTTTCTTCTGATTAGTGTTAGCATGGTATATGTCTTTCCATTCTTTCACTTATAATCTATTATGTCTCTCTCCGTCTGTCTGGCGAGCGCATGCGCCCTACAGCAAAAAACTCAAAAAAAAAAGATCAGACATTTAGACAAAGGGAACTCTAGAGGGTCCAGAAATAGACCCCCACTGTTGGTTAACCTGCCTCAGGACAAGGATGGCACTTCAGCCTAGAGGGAAGCAAGTGTCTTCACTAAATGGCACAAGCCCCATTAGTATCTATAGCAACAATATGTTCTTGATTCCTAATTCACAGGACATACAGAAACTCCAGATGGATTCCTGTGGTAAACAATATAGAACACTGTCTTGAGTGGTCAGACTTCTCAGGACACAGAAAGCACTGACCATAAGGAAAAATGCCTGAACAACTGAACTTTGTTAAAATTATGAACACCTAGGGCCAGCAGGTGGTGTGGTGGTTGGGGTTCCAGATCCCATGAGCCCAACCCTGTGATTCAAGTCCCAGGCCCAGCAGCTTGAAAAAAAAAAAAACACTGTGCGGACCCAGCAGATGGCTTATGGTTGTGCCACCAGACTACCACGTAGTCGACCTCTGTTGGAGTCCCAGATTGGAGGCTTGAAACTCATGCTGGTTGCATGTGTGTGCATGCCTAAGATATCAAGAGGAGTCAAAGAGAAGGGATTGCAACATGACCATGGCAGGGGAGGGGTGATTGGTGATTTCTTGCTTTCTGTCTCTGTCTCTGTCTCTCCAATGCACGCATCCTAGCTCTTAGAAAAAAAGAAAGAGAGAAAGAGAAAGAAAAATACACTGGGCATCTGTACATGTGTGCCTGTAATCCAAAGAGGAGAATGGAGGAGAAGGGATTGTGGCGTGGCCATCCTCCCTGAGGGCAATTTCTCGCTTTCTGTCTCTCTGTCTCTCTCTGTCTTTCTGGCGAGTGCACGCAGCCTATAGCAAAAACTTCTCCAAAAAAAAAAAAAATCACACTGAGTGCATGTGTGCCCAAAATCCTGAGAGGATATTAGAGAAGAGATTGCAACATGGCCATCCTGCCGGGGGTGAGAGAGATGATTTCTCACTTTACCTCCCTTTCTTTCTGGTGAGCACTGTATCCTATACCAAAAAAACTAAAATAAAAATAATACATTTTTTAAAAAAAATTACGGGGACCAGCAGGTGGCGTGATGGTTAAGGTGCTGGATACACATACATGTTCGACCATGGTTCAAGTCCTGGACCTGCTGGTTTGCTTTCTCAATTTTCCTCTCTCTCTCTTTCTCTCTGTCTCTCTCTGGTAAAATTAAAATAAAATGAATGAATAAATAAATAAAATTAAATAAATCCTTAAAAATTTTTTTAAGTTAAAAATTACAGATATCTGTTTTGTTTTGCTTGTTTGTTTGGAGCGGTTTTTGCTATGGGGTGCATATGCTCGCTAGAAAGACAAACAGGAACAGAGAGACAGAAAGAAAAAAATCACCCTCCAGGTGGGATGGCCAGACCGCAATCCCTTCTCCTCCATTCTCTCGGGATCTTGGGCATGCACGCACTTGTGCCTGGTGTGAGTTTAAGCCCCCGAGTCTGGGACTCAAACCACAGTCGACTACATGAGAGTCCAGTGACATACCATTACACCAACTGCTGGTCCCGAAAATTATGGACATCTGTTAATCCGAAGGTGCTATGAAGAGTGCGAAGGGGCAGGCAAAGAAAGGGCATGATGCCCTTAATGAACATATCGAAAAGGACTCATTACAGAAAATGTAAAAAATTCCTAGGAATCAGTAGAAGGCAAAAGGCCCGGCATGGTGGCACAGGCGGTAGGTGTCACTCCATGATGCTGGAGCTATATGGGATGGCACAGGGGTTGGATCCTGGGTTGACCTGAACACACCAGGCACAATATTCCTGACTGCTGAGAAGGCTGGGGGAAGAATTATGGCAAGGCAAGGCCCTTGTTGGGAGATCCCTGCATGCCTTCCTATCGGCCTCTCTCTCTTTTTTTAAAAGAAAAAAAAAATTTTTTTGAATTTTATTTGTGTACTTTTATTTTTTATTTATTTATTTTTTTAAATTCGACCAGAGAGGGACAGAGTGAGTGAGAAAGAGAGAGAAAGCTAGAAAGCAAGCTGCCAGGTCCGGGACTCGAACCACAGTCAGCCATGTGGGAGTCCAGCGCCCTTAACCACCATGCCACCTGCCGGCCCCTGCCTATCTCTCTTGAAAAAAGGAATAAACTAATAAAAAAGAGAGAGGCAGATCACCTAATTTTTAAAATGGGCAAAATAGGGCTAGGCCATGGTGTGGTGGTTAAGGTGACTGGGTCCCACATGGCTGATTGTGCAGTTCAAGTCTCGGCAATTTAAGAAACACACCAAGCACCCTGCATATATCCCCAAAATCCTGAAAGAAGGGAGAGATGGAGGAGGAGGGATTGCAGTATGACTATACCACATGTGGGGTACTTCCTTTCTCTTTCTCCTTCTATTTGTCCTCACCTTTCCCAAGTGGATGCACCCTCTGGACACTTCACAAATGGCAAAAAAAATACATTAAAAAGGTAAAGTGCAAATTAAAACCAGGATGAACTTCCATTGCATGCCCACTAAAAGTTGCAGAAATGAAAAAATCTGAAACTACCAAGTGTCAGTGAATTGCCATGGGCAACTGAAGTGCTCATTCCTCCCATGGATGTGCATGGGCATAACTACTTTGGGAAACTGTTTGCCAGAATTTCCTGACCCAACCACTTAATCCCCAAAAACTCCCTTAGAAATGTGTGTTTCCAGACCAGCAGTTGGCATGATAGCTATGTCGCTGGACTCCCATGTAGTCAACCGCGGTTCACATCCTGCAACCAGTGGCTTAAAACTCAAGCCAGGCACATGTGCGTGCATGCCCAAGATCCCGAGAGGAGAATGGAGGAGAAGGGATTGCAGCGTGGCCATCCCCCCTGGGGGGTGATTTCTTGCTTTCTGTCTCTCTGTCTCTCTCTGTCTGGCTGGTGAGCGTGCCCTATAGCAAAAACCTCTTAAAAAAAAAAGAGAGAGAGAGAGAGAGAGAAATGTGTGTTTCCATTCACCGAAGATGCTGGAAGGACCAGAATACCTAGTTACAAAAGAAGGGACTCCCATCAAGGAGTAATAATAAAATGCAATACTGTGGGAGTCTGAATAAAGGTGACCACATACTGATGCCACAACCCAAGCATGTATATCATTACATGACAGAAAGGACTTTGCAGGTGTGATTAAGGAACTTGCAATGAAGCCAGCCCTGTGCATTGGGAGCCAGATCTCACATGGCCAACCTCAGTTCAAATCTTGGCCTTGGTGGCTTGAAAATCATGCTGGGTACACTTGCATGTGCATGCCCAGAAGCCTGACAGAATGGGGAAGTGAAGGATAAAGGACAGCAACATGACTATGCCCCACTGAGGAGATTTTCTCCCTCTCTCTCTCTCTCTCTCTCTCATATGCCCTCAGACAATGAAAGAAAACAGAAACTTGAGATGAAATGACCGCAACTCAATGTCCATACATGGATAAAGAAAATATGGTGTATCTATATAATAGAATATTATTCAGCTTGTCACTTGCTACAACATGGGTAAACTTTAAAGACATTATACCAAATAAAATAAGTCGGTCACAAAAAGACAAAGACTGGGGGGTCAGCAGGTTGCACGGAGGTTAAGGCAGCTAGATCCCACATGATCAACTGCACAATTAAAGTCCTAGACCCAGCGGCTAAAAAGACATGCTGGGTGCATGTGCATGTGTGTCCAAAATCTCAAGAGAAGAATGGAGGAGAGGGGATTGTGCTGACCATCCCCCCTAGAGGGTGGTGGGGGTGATTTCCCACTTTTCCTCTCTTTGTCTCTTTTCAGTAAGTGCATGTGCCCTATAGCAAAACTAACGCACACACACACAGAGACTGGGGCTGGCCCCGTGGCCTAGTGTTTAAGGGAGTTGGATCCCATATGATTGACCAAGGTTCAAATTCTGGCCCCAGCAGTTTGAGAAACACTGGGAATCTGTGAGTGCATTTTCAAAATTCCAGAAGGATGGAGAAATGAAGGGATTGTGGTATGACCACACCACACTAGAGTTTGGTCTCCTTCTTTCTCCCTCTCTGTCTCTTTGTCTTTCAAGAAATCACATTCACCCTCTAGCAGTTCTAACAAAATCAAATATTTAAAAGTTATTTAGGGGCCAGCTGGTGGCATGATAGATAAGGTGACTGGCTCTTAAATGGCCCACTGTATGATTCGAGTCCTGGACCAGCAACTTGAAAAACACATCTGGCATATATGTGTACATGTCCAAAGTCCCGAAAAGAGAACAGAAGAGACGGGATTAGAGGGTGGCCATCCCCCCTGAGGAGTGTTTTCTCACTTTCTCTCTCTGGCAGGCACATGTGCCCTTATAGCAAATTTTTAAAAAATGATTATAAAATAAGCAATTTAACTATGCTTTTTATATAGTTAATCATTGAATTAGCTGGATTTGAACCACACGGCTGCCCATGTGGAATCCAGCACCACAACCTCCATGCTACCTGCTGGCCCAATATAAGGACTTTTTATAATTAAAATTATTTTCATGTTGATTAGCCAAAATGATTGTCCTGCTTACAAAGATATTCTTGCAGTAGAGAATTTTATAAACCCCAAACAATATTACTATAGAAGGCTTACCTTCCTTAATACTTCCCAACCTTTGAGTGGGGAAGACCTGAGGAGGAGGAATCTGTGCGATCAGTGGCTGCTGAGGTAGCTGCTGAATGATGGTGGCAGGAGGCTGGGGGACCTAGGAAGAGCCAGGTGATTAGTTATCTGAATGTGCCTTTGGAGCATGTTCTGCAGTATCCACCTACCCATCTACCCTCCTCCTTACCCATCTATCCATGCATCCATCACTTCTTTTTTTTTTTTTTTTTTTTTGAGAGGTGTTTTTTTTGTTTGTTTTTTTCTTTGGTGTAGGGTGCATGCGCTTGCCAGAAAGACAGAGAGAGACAGAGAGACAAAAAGCGAGAAATCACCCCCTCACCAGGGGAGATGGCCACGCTGCGATCCCTTCTCCTCCATTCTCCTCTTGGGATCTTGGGCATGCATGCACACACGCCTGGTGTGAATTTAAGCCATCAGGTCTGGGACCCGAACTTCACTCGGCTACATGTGAGTCCAGTGACAGCCATTACACCAACTGCTTGTCCCCAATGCATCCATCCTTTCTAGGAGAACCATAAATGATCAAACCTAAAGGCTAAAATGGAAAAATCCTTCAATCCGGGTGCCTCTTAGGAGATGATATTTTTAATGTTTGCATGTTTAATGTTTCCTGTCTTCAGTAAGGTAAACTAATGCCTGGTTTTGTTTATTTGGCTTTACTAGATGGATCCAGCACATGACATTGTCAGACGTTTTTATATTAGCCATTTTAATTGGATGTAGTGGTACCCTATTGTGACTTTAATTTGATTCTCCCTAATGACTGATGGTTGTTGGGTTCCAGGGGCAGACCTGTGCAGAGAACTGCGGAATTGTCTTACTGATGTTTGCTCAGTTCTGTCCCAGTGACCTGTCTCTCTAGGCATTGATTTCACCTGCCCTCCCCACGCTATCCTCAGGGTCCCTCCAAGGACTGATGAGAGGATCCGTGGAGGTCTTAATACAGTGCCCCAGACATGGCAAATGTGGCTACTGTCAGCTCTTAACAGACAGCCTCTCAAAGCACTTTCACAAAGCTGTAGGTTGGCCCCAAGGTAGTAAAGGTGTGAGAGACCCCCATTCTTTTTTTTTTTTTTTTTTTTTTTTTTTGGGCGTTTTTTTTTTCGGGCCCGGGGGTTTCGTACAATTCAGTCCATAGCACATTTTAATATTCAATGTTTTTAATGTTTTAAATTACACAGTGTTATACTAAACATATGTTATTTCAGTTTTCATGACAAAAAATGATAGCATGTAAGGTAAGGCATATGTTAATTAGTAAAATTTAACCACTCCATATGAGTATACATATATTTCAAAACAACATACTGTGCATGATAAATATATATGATTTTCATTTGCCAATTAAAAAATAAATATATGTTGGTTTATCTATTCTTTTTTTTTTTTTTTTTTGAGACGTTTTTGCTATCGGGCACGTGTGCTTGCCAGAAAGAGAGACCAGAGAGACAGAAAGTGAGAAATCACCCCCCAGAGGGGATGACCATGCCATAATCCCTTCTCCTCCATTTTCCTCTCGGGATCTTGGGCACACACGCATACGCGCCCAGTGTGAGTTTAAGCCACCAGGTCCAGAACTTGAACTGTGGTCGACTACATAGTTCAGCAACATAGCCATTACACCAACTGCTGGTCCCAGAGACGCACCATTCTTCAGATTAGATGTCACAAACCCTCCCCACATTTCTGTAAAATCTCACCTCTGTCCTCCACCCCACCATGAGATGCTGGGTTTGGCCTTCACCCTCTTACCGAGTGCTGGATGATCCTGGGTGGCTCTGGGGCCAGCAGGGGCTGAGAAGCTGGGGTGTAAACACCCACTGGAGACATCTCTAGGGGCAGGACTGGCCTGTGGGCTCCTCTGTCTGCCCCCTTCCAGGTATGGGCCTGGGAGAGCTCATCCAGGAGGTGCTGTTCCTGCAACCCAAAGCAGAGCCTCTACACCTTGGGGGCTGCAGCTGCCTGCAGCAGCAACCCCAAACCACTGTGGTCTCTCAGGGAAGCAATGCCACCTTCTGGCCATACCTGGAGCACACAGACTTGGGCTGCTGGGGCCCTGGGGTCAATGCAAAGGTGTACTACTCACCAGTAGTGTGACCTCCTCCACCTCCTCGGAGTGTGGTTGACATAATTATTGTCTGCGTGGTCATTCCCAGTGACTGCCCAGTGAGGTGTGGACAAAGACCCCAGGTACCCTAGAATTCTTCCTGCTGGGCCTGAGGTCTGCTGGGCATTACCACCTTTGGTGTGTGCAACCCAGGCAGATTCTCACAAGGGCCCATTGTGTCCTGGCTGGTCACCATTTCTCAACCACCCCCCAATCCTCTACAAGTTGCAAACTCTAAGAAGCATCCCCAGGTGTCTAGCAAGTTCTCCCCATACAGCCTTGGTTCAAACATGGTGGCTGGGCCTACCCTGAGTCTCTGCAGAAGGGCCTTCCTTCTCCTCAGAGCACTCTGTAGGGCATCGTCCTGTTCGTCTTGGCTTCCTGGAAGGAAGCAGGCAGGCATATACTTGCTAGGAAGGCATTAGGTCTTGGGTAGGCGACCTGGAATGTGCCAGGTGCTTCACATCCCTAGGGGGGAACCCAGAGACTCCTGGATCAGGCCTCCTGTAAACAGGTGTCCTAGAGAAGGAGAACTCTTGTCCTCTGAGAGTGATCCAGGGGACTCAGTCTTTGAGTTGGGATCTCTACAGTGGATCCTTTCTTTCCTGGAGCCTGGTTTCCTCCCTTGGCCTGAGAAGGAATTACTCCCACACACCTGGTGCAAGGCGGACCTCCAGGGAGTGGTCTGCACTCAAGAGAAGGCCCTGGCTGGATTCTGGCCTCTTTCCCCAGGCACAGTGGCCCTGCCTTCTGCCATGCCTCCTGGAGCTGGGCTGCTGGGGATGCAGAAAGGCCTCTCTTCTGGAGGCTCATTCTGCCCTTGCTGCCAGATGACCTGGTTTGGACTTTACTTTGTAGATATGGGGCCCCAGCCTCTACCAGCCATTCTTGGAGCTGCCTGAATGCCCCACTAGCTATCACACCATCCAAAGAACAGGAATTGCTCCTCCAAGCCTCCTTGGCAGTGACAAGTCCCACAGGTCCTGGGCAAACTCAGGGTTCAGGAATTAGAGAAAATGGGTCTGATCTGGGTGTGACTTCAGAGCTGAGCAATCTTTGCAGGTCACCATTCTCTCTGTACCCCCATCTCCTCACCTGCACAATGGAGATAATGAATGCACCCTTAGGGTAAGCAGACTAACAGTGCTAACACATAGGTGTGCGCGTTGTAGGTGAGAACAGAAGCCTTTCAATTCTGTATGTGAAGGAAGTGTTTTAGGGAGTCTTGGAAGTAACAGGAGGGAAATTTCCATGGCTGTTGTTTCTCAAGTCCCCAGTTCTGTACCTGGCACAAGGTGGGGGCCCTCAGCGTTCCCTTCCATGTTCTCTCGTTCTTGTTCCAGTCTCTGTGAGGAAAAGGGACCGTGACCAGGACATTGACCCCAGGATGGACTAGGGGGCTCCCCATTCAGTGCCAGATAGACAGGTCAAGAGCAGGAAGTTCTGGATAAAGTTGGCATGAACAGGTGGCAGGGTGATGTCTTCCTCTTAGGGACTGTATTGGCCATGCATTCAGTGCAGCACGCATGACCTGTCTTAACATCTAAGAATGCTGCTCTTATAGGGTTTTTAGGCAAATACTGCCCCTCGGAGTGGACACAGGACCCTAAGCAGAGCAACAAAGGCATCGTCTATCCTGAAGTCCCAGCTGGCTCCCATGACAGCAGCCCACGGGCTACCTGGACTTGAGGTGCAGGGTTGGGAGAGGCAGGTGGCAAGCACTAAGGCTGCAGAAGAGGAAAAACATTGATGGGAACCTGTGCTTCAGTGACCTATAAGGACAGGCCAGCCAGCTGGCCGTGGAGCAACAAGGGACAGTTGGGAAGCCCCTGGACCTTGCCTAGCCCTGGGCCCTGTGTCTGGCACCATCAAAACAGGGAATGTCCCTTAAACAAAGACACCTAGGAGATAGGCTCCGAGCATTCTGGCTTGCGGTACTGCTTGCTTCCTGACTGTGGAAGCTGCTAGAAGAGCTTGCTTAGTTCTGTTTAAATTAAGAAAGAAAAAGAAACCAAAGAACTTCAGTTCCTCATTACAAGTCTAAAGACCACTGAAAGGAGTTCTCTATGGAGGCAGGAACCTTTTACAGGCAGTTGGCAAAAGGCAGGAGATGTGGCTGTCCCCGCTTCGGTGTGGTTTTCTGAGCCTGGAGCTGAGCTCTTTCCAAAAGCTGCTAAAACAGGAGCTTCCAGTTCTGTCTCACCTGTCCCAGGAGCTTCAGTGTGAGGCGGGCCACCTGGTCTGCCACGGAAGAGTCCAGCATCGCGGGAGTTTACCAGCCGACTGGAGGGCAGGGCGCTGCAGCCGTGCTAGAGAAGCACTGAGCACTGGGTTGGGGGCTGGGTACAGAATCTCCTGAGTGTCTAGGTTTACGTCCCGAAGACTGGCCTTGGTGGACAAAGAGGAGCCAAGTGGTGGCTGGCAGCAGGCCCCCTTGGAGTGCAGGGCAGCAGGCAAGGTGGCCCCGGTTCTGTGGTGTTGCCAAGCTGCAGAGGGTACCGGGAGGCCCCACGTTGCCAGGTTTCCACCCGGAGTCACTCAAGCTCTGCCTTGTTCCCATGCAGGGGTTACCTGTAAACACTGATCCCCAGGTGTGGCTGGGCGGGACTGAGTAGAAGGCAACCAAAGGGACAACAGCTAGGGCCAAATGGAGCAGATTCCTCTGACCTGGGGACAGCCTTCCCTCTGCCCCCATGAACCTCCTGGCCTCAAGACAGAGCCCAGAACATCTGCAGGGCAGAGGCTGCTCCATCCTTCCTCATGCATGGCCAGGCCTGCCACCCTGCTCAGGGCCTCCAGGGAGCCAGCATGCCCTTTGCCCCTCCTAGGGACCTTTGGAGTAATAAGCGAGTGCAGCTCCTCCCCCCCCCCTTTTCCTGGACACCTAGGAGCTTTCAAGACCTAGGGCAGGGTGTCAAGGGGGAATCCTGTCTGAGGATTTCAGGGAATTCTGGGTGGCAGGAGGGGTGTGGTGAAAGGAAGGACAGATGACTCACCAACTGGCTTCGGTTGAGGGAGTTGCACTGTGGGATTGCCTCACAAGCACGTCCCTGTTTTTGGTGGGGACAGCACTGCCTCCACATCACCAAGAGGGGAGTCACCAGGGAGCTGAGGTGGAAGTGCACAGGGGGCACACCCAGGCAGGGACCTTGCATAATGGCTGCTTCCCATGAAGGTCAGGGATGGAAAACTATAGGGAGAGAAAGTGGCTGACCAATTTGCTTCTGGGTTGTGGTTAGTCCCCTACTATGTGGCTGACTGTCACAGACCCTCTTCCTTGAAATCATTCCAAGTCTGCAGTCTCCTCCAATCCTTCAGGATCCTGCAGAATTCTGCTAGACAGACAACCCCCACTCCCAGTAAGTTGCTTCATACAATAGCTTCTGCTAAGTTTTCTCCACTCCTGCCCCTTCCCTTAGTCTCTCTCTTATAAGACCCTCATTTGTGATCTCTGGCCACTGCAAACTATCTCAGAACAATTCATGTGTACTGACCCTCTTACTAGTATAAAAAACCCTCAGCTTTCAGGGTTGGTGCACATATTCCCATTTCCATCTAGCCTGGTTGCTGGTGGGGCTGACTGCAAGCCCCAGGATATGACCCTTATTTGCTACTGAGACATATAAACTCCCTTTTTTCTTATGCTGTTTGCTTTACAGTTGTTCTTTCAGGCTTGGCACAACTGACCCAGAAGCTTGCCAATTTTGTCCTCAAAGTCTCATAAATCATATACATTTCAGATATTGGTTACATGTGTCATCACTGAGTCATATGTATTTTGAGAACCTGGAGCTGGACTAAATGAAGAATAAAGGTAAAGACTGGCCAGTCCTCTGAAATGGATGCTTTGCAGAGGCAGCTCCGATGGCACCTGTCACCTACGGTCCTTGTGGGCAGGACTTACTGCTAATGGCTGCAAGTCCAACACACTTTTAGGCCAAGACTACTGAATGGGGAATCCAAGTCACCAACCTGAAAGTCATGGGCTAGTATCCTTGACTTGCAGTAGAGCATTCCCAGATGGTGATGTACTGGGGTCCTCACTATACTACTGCCTCAAGCAGAGCTGGACCCTGTTTTTAAGATCCAAGCTCATGGGGACCAGCAGATGGCGTAATGGCGATTTCACTGGACTCCCATGTAGTCGACTGCGGTTTGAGTCCCAGACCTGGTGGCTTAAACTCATATCAGACACATGTGTGCCCAAGATCCCGAGAGGAGAATGGAGGAGAAGGGATTGAGGTGTGGCTATACCCCCTGGGAAGTGATTTCTCACTTTCTGGCGAGTGTGCGAACCCTATGGCAAAAACCTCTAAAAAAAAAAAAAAAAAAAAGTAAGATCCCAGTTCAAGTCCACAGCCTTTCTGAACAGAGACAATTTTAGGACACATTCAAGCAGGATGTCTGAGTTAATCAACTAAGGGTAGCTAGGAGGGAATCAGTGGTATACATAATAATTCCAGTGGACATAGGTTTGTTAGGCTTTTAAAAACTAGCTTCTTAAGAACAGTTTTATTATAGTTTTTTTTTTTGTTATAGGGCATGTGTGCTCACCAGAAAGAGACCCCCCCTCCCCAGGGGGGGATGTTCACTCTACAATCCTTTCTTTCTCATTCTCCTCTTGGGATGTTGGGCACACACTCAGATGTGCCCAGCCTGTTTTTTGTTTTTTTTCTTTCCCATTTTTTTTTTGGGGGGGAGAGATTTTCACTGTAGGGTGCGTGCGCTCGCCAGACAGACAGAGAGAGACATAGAGACAGAAAGTGAGAAATCACCCCCCAGGGGGGGGATGGTCACGCCGCAATCCCTTCTCCTCCATTCTCCTCTCGGGATCTTGGGCACGCACGCACACGCGCCCGGCGTGAGTTTTAAGCCACCGGGTCCGGGACACGAACCACGGTCGACTACGTGGGAGTCCAGCGACATAGCCATTACGCTAACTGCTGGTTCCCTGCCCAGCCTGTTTTTCAAGCCACCAAATCTGGCACTCAAACTGCACAGCTGGCCATATGGTATCCAGCTACTTTCACTACTACCATCTGGCTGGCCCCTAAAACAGTTTTAGATTTACAGAAGAATTGGGAAGGTAGTAGAGTTCCCACATATCCCTCATATGGCTTCCCCTATTAGCATTATATTACATTAGTAAGGTACATTTGTTACAATTAATGAATCAACATTGAGACTTTTAAAAAATAATAATTTATTTCCATTTGTTATTATTATTTGACCAGACAGAGAGAGAGAGAAAGAAAGGGAAAATGAGAAAGCAAGCCTCCAGGTCTGGCTGGGACTTGAACCACGGTTGGCCATAACCACAGCCACCTGCCGCCCTGAGACATTATTTTTTAATTTAGCCATTTCCTTTGGACAGACACTGGACAGTGTCCTCATGCCATGACCCCCCCCCCCGCGCCCTGCAGGTGCCAGCTGTGAAGCTGTGCTTAGCAGGGATCACTAAGAGAGAGATCACAGCATTGCTGAGGGGGTCACAGAGAGGATTACAGAGCACGTCCTGGAATCATAGCCTCCACGACGACAGCCTGTGGGCGGAGGTGGGGGGATCATGGAGTGCTGTACGGGGATTACAGTGGGTTTAGTGGGGGGGATTACAGTGGGTTTAGTGGGGAACACTACGTGCTGAGTTGAGGTCACGTGCTGAGCGAAAAGGAGATCACGGCGTTGTGAGCAGGAAGGAATCACTGGGTGCTTAGCCGGTATCACAAGGTGCTGTGCCAGGGGAGGTCACTGTGTGCTCAGCGAGGATCTTGGCTCAGGGCTAAGACACCCTAACCAAAGCCCACACTCTACCTCTCCTGAGCTTTTTGCCCCATGTCCCTGAAAGTATCCCAGACAGGACTTCCGTTTCGTTCAGCCCTTGGGGAACTTGGGCTCCTCCTGGCCTAACAGCGACTCCACTCTCCTTGGGCCCTTGATTCGACAGCTTTGGGGACTGCCAGGTTCTGGCGAATGTCCCTCTGTCGGGCTTTTAAGTGCTATCATGGTTGCATGTAGCTGGGGTTACAGGCAGTTAGAAGGAAGGCCACAGCGCTGAAGGTCAGACCCACCACTCGGCTGCCAGTAACTGCTGCGGACACCCTGCCCGGTAGCAGCTGTGCCTAGGCACGCCAGACAAGACGCGGGAACAGCGGCGCGAACCTAGTTACTCCCGGGTGGGGCTTTTAAAACTGACCAACCACAGTGAGCTCAGGGATCTAGTTATTGGTCCGGATGCAGGAGGCGGGCAGATCAGCGCACCAATCGGAGGTGGGCTGGCGGCAGGGGCGGAGCTCCACGCTAAGCGCCCTTCGGGCGCGCGTGCGCGCGACAGCAGTGAGGTCCTCTGCCTGGCCGCGTCCGCGGGGCGGGCGGCGGGCGGTGCCACCGTCGCGTGACAGTTGTGGGGTAGGGCACGCTAGGGCGAAGGGGAGGGAGTGTAAATAGAGCGAAGGCGGCACCGCGTCGGCCCCGCCACCTCCCAGCCGCCAGCGAACGGCTCACGGGGAAATGGAAGAAGATGAACAAGAACAGCGGCGCAAGAAGGTGGAGGCCGGGAGAGCAAAGGTAAATGGCAGCATCCTTCTCCCGCTGCTGGTGTTAAGCCTCGAGGGCGGGATCCGGCGTCCGCCATGAGCCACCACCGCCTGCTTCCATGCGCATTTGCGGTCTGGTGGAGCGCCGCCACGGTTTTGCCCTCCCTGCCGGCTCCGGTGGAAGTTACCTCCTGGCCGCCGCCATCTTGAATCCGCCGCCGTCCGTCCGGGCCCGCCCCCGCTGCGTCCGCAGCCAATTAGCGCCGGGAAGCGCGGCTCCTCGCGGGCAGCCGGGGCGCGGGTCACGCCCGGAAGGGGTGAGGTGGGCGGGCTTGGCTGGTCCGCTGGCGACAGCTCTCCCCGGACCGGGCCGACTGGGTTTGCGGCTGGGCCCTGTCTGGGCCCGCGCG